>NW_026040076.1:0-7500 GCF_023375975.1 Astyanax mexicanus | reverse complement strand
GTTAGGGTTAGGGTTAGGGTTAGGGTTAGGGTTAGGGTTAGGGTTAGGGTTAGGGTTAGGGTTAGGGTTAGGGTTAGGGTTAGGGTTAGGGTTAGGGTTAGGGTTAGGGTTAGGGTTAGGGTTAGGGTTAGGGTTAGGGTTAGGGTTAGGGTTAGGGTTAGGGTTAGGGTTAGGGTTAGGGTTAGGGTTAGGGTTAGGGTTAGGGTTAGGGTTAGGGTTAGGGTTAGGGTTAGGGTTAGGGTTAGGGTTAGGGTTAGGGTTAGGGTTAGGGTTAGGGTTAGGGTTAGGGTTAGGGTTAGGGTTAGGGTTAGGGTTAGGGTTAGGGTTAGGGTTAGGGTTAGGGTTAGGGTTAGGGTTAGGGTTAGGGTTAGGGTTAGGGTTAGGGTTAGGGTTAGGGTTAGGGTTAGGGTTAGGGTTAGGGTTAGGGTTAGGGTTAGGGTTAGGGTTAGGGTTAGGGTTAGGGTTAGGGTTAGGGTTAGGGTTAGGGTTAGGGTTAGGGTTAGGGTTAGGGTTAGGGTTAGGGTTAGGGTTAGGGTTAGGGTTAGGGTTAGGGTTAGGGTTAGGGTTAGGGTTAGGGTTAGGGTTAGGGTTAGGGTTAGGGTTAGGGTTAGGGTTAGGGTTAGGGTTAGGGTTAGGGTTAGGGTTAGGGTTAGGGTTAGGGTTAGGGTTAGGGTTAGGGTTAGGGTTAGGGTTAGGGTTAGGGTTAGGGTTAGGGTTAGGGTTAGGGTTAGGGTTAGGGTTAGGGTTAGGGTTAGGGTTAGGGTTAGGGTTAGGGTTAGGGTTAGGGTTAGGGTTAGGGTTAGGGTTAGGGTTAGGGTTAGGGTTAGGGTTAGGGTTAGGGTTAGGGTTAGGGTTAGGGTTAGGGTTAGGGTTAGGGTTAGGGTTAGGGTTAGGGTTAGGGTTAGGGTTAGGGTTAGGGTTAGGGTTAGGGTTAGGGTTAGGGTTAGGGTTAGGGTTAGGGTTAGGGTTAGGGTTAGGGTTAGGGTTAGGGTTAGGGTTAGGGTTAGGGTTAGGGTTAGGGTTAGGGTTAGGGTTAGGGTTAGGGTTAGGGTTAGGGTTAGGGTTAGGGTTAGGGTTAGGGTTAGGGTTAGGGTTAGGGTTAGGGTTAGGGTTAGGGTTAGGGTTAGGGTTAGGGTTAGGGTTAGGGTTAGGGTTAGGGTTAGGGTTAGGGTTAGGGTTAGGGTTAGGGTTAGGGTTAGGGTTAGGGTTAGGGTTAGGGTTAGGGTTAGGGTTAGGGTTAGGGTTAGGGTTAGGGTTAGGGTTAGGGTTAGGGTTAGGGTTAGGGTTAGGGTTAGGGTTAGGGTTAGGGTTAGGGTTAGGGTTAGGGTTAGGGTTAGGGTTAGGGTTAGGGTTAGGGTTAGGGTTAGGGTTAGGGTTAGGGTTAGGGTTAGGGTTAGGGTTAGGGTTAGGGTTAGGGTTAGGGTTAGGGTTAGGGTTAGGGTTAGGGTTAGGGTTAGGGTTAGGGTTAGGGTTAGGGTTAGGGTTAGGGTTAGGGTTAGGGTTAGGGTTAGGGTTAGGGTTAGGGTTAGGGTTAGGGTTAGGGTTAGGGTTAGGGTTAGGGTTAGGGTTAGGGTTAGGGTTAGGGTTAGGGTTAGGGTTAGGGTTAGGGTTAGGGTTAGGGTTAGGGTTAGGGTTAGGGTTAGGGTTAGGGTTAGGGTTAGGGTTAGGGTTAGGGTTAGGGTTAGGGTTAGGGTTAGGGTTAGGGTTAGGGTTAGGGTTAGGGTTAGGGTTAGGGTTAGGGTTAGGGTTAGGGTTAGGGTTAGGGTTAGGGTTAGGGTTAGGGTTAGGGTTAGGGTTAGGGTTAGGGTTAGGGTTAGGGTTAGGGTTAGGGTTAGGGTTAGGGTTAGGGTTAGGGTTAGGGTTAGGGTTAGGGTTAGGGTTAGGGTTAGGGTTAGGGTTAGGGTTAGGGTTAGGGTTAGGGTTAGGGTTAGGGTTAGGGTTAGGGTTAGGGTTAGGGTTAGGGTTAGGGTTAGGGTTAGGGTTAGGGTTAGGGTTAGGGTTAGGGTTAGGGTTAGGGTTAGGGTTAGGGTTAGGGTTAGGGTTAGGGTTAGGGTTAGGGTTAGGGTTAGGGTTAGGGTTAGGGTTAGGGTTAGGGTTAGGGTTAGGGTTAGGGTTAGGGTTAGGGTTAGGGTTAGGGTTAGGGTTAGGGTTAGGGTTAGGGTTAGGGTTAGGGTTAGGGTTAGGGTTAGGGTTAGGGTTAGGGTTAGGGTTAGGGTTAGGGTTAGGGTTAGGGTTAGGGTTAGGGTTAGGGTTAGGGTTAGGGTTAGGGTTAGGGTTAGGGTTAGGGTTAGGGTTAGGGTTAGGGTTAGGGTTAGGGTTAGGGTTAGGGTTAGGGTTAGGGTTAGGGTTAGGGTTAGGGTTAGGGTTAGGGTTAGGGTTAGGGTTAGGGTTAGGGTTAGGGTTAGGGTTAGGGTTAGGGTTAGGGTTAGGGTTAGGGTTAGGGTTAGGGTTAGGGTTAGGGTTAGGGTTAGGGTTAGGGTTAGGGTTAGGGTTAGGGTTAGGGTTAGGGTTAGGGTTAGGGTTAGGGTTAGGGTTAGGGTTAGGGTTAGGGTTAGGGTTAGGGTTAGGGTTAGGGTTAGGGTTAGGGTTAGGGTTAGGGTTAGGGTTAGGGTTAGGGTTAGGGTTAGGGTTAGGGTTAGGGTTAGGGTTAGGGTTAGGGTTAGGGTTAGGGTTAGGGTTAGGGTTAGGGTTAGGGTTAGGGTTAGGGTTAGGGTTAGGGTTAGGGTTAGGGTTAGGGTTAGGGTTAGGGTTAGGGTTAGGGTTAGGGTTAGGGTTAGGGTTAGGGTTAGGGTTAGGGTTAGGGTTAGGGTTAGGGTTAGGGTTAGGGTTAGGGTTAGGGTTAGGGTTAGGGTTAGGGTTAGGGTTAGGGTTAGGGTTAGGGTTAGGGTTAGGGTTAGGGTTAGGGTTAGGGTTAGGGTTAGGGTTAGGGTTAGGGTTAGGGTTAGGGTTAGGGTTAGGGTTAGGGTTAGGGTTAGGGTTAGGGTTAGGGTTAGGGTTAGGGTTAGGGTTAGGGTTAGGGTTAGGGTTAGGGTTAGGGTTAGGGTTAGGGTTAGGGTTAGGGTTAGGGTTAGGGTTAGGGTTAGGGTTAGGGTTAGGGTTAGGGTTAGGGTTAGGGTTAGGGTTAGGGTTAGGGTTAGGGTTAGGGTTAGGGTTAGGGTTAGGGTTAGGGTTAGGGTTAGGGTTAGGGTTAGGGTTAGGGTTAGGGTTAGGGTTAGGGTTAGGGTTAGGGTTAGGGTTAGGGTTAGGGTTAGGGTTAGGGTTAGGGTTAGGGTTAGGGTTAGGGTTAGGGTTAGGGTTAGGGTTAGGGTTAGGGTTAGGGTTAGGGTTAGGGTTAGGGTTAGGGTTAGGGTTAGGGTTAGGGTTAGGGTTAGGGTTAGGGTTAGGGTTAGGGTTAGGGTTAGGGTTAGGGTTAGGGTTAGGGTTAGGGTTAGGGTTAGGGTTAGGGTTAGGGTTAGGGTTAGGGTTAGGGTTAGGGTTAGGGTTAGGGTTAGGGTTAGGGTTAGGGTTAGGGTTAGGGTTAGGGTTAGGGTTAGGGTTAGGGTTAGGGTTAGGGTTAGGGTTAGGGTTAGGGTTAGGGTTAGGGTTAGGGTTAGGGTTAGGGTTAGGGTTAGGGTTAGGGTTAGGGTTAGGGTTAGGGTTAGGGTTAGGGTTAGGGTTAGGGTTAGGGTTAGGGTTAGGGTTAGGGTTAGGGTTAGGGTTAGGGTTAGGGTTAGGGTTAGGGTTAGGGTTAGGGTTAGGGTTAGGGTTAGGGTTAGGGTTAGGGTTAGGGTTAGGGTTAGGGTTAGGGTTAGGGTTAGGGTTAGGGTTAGGGTTAGGGTTAGGGTTAGGGTTAGGGTTAGGGTTAGGGTTAGGGTTAGGGTTAGGGTTAGGGTTAGGGTTAGGGTTAGGGTTAGGGTTAGGGTTAGGGTTAGGGTTAGGGTTAGGGTTAGGGTTAGGGTTAGGGTTAGGGTTAGGGTTAGGGTTAGGGTTAGGGTTAGGGTTAGGGTTAGGGTTAGGGTTAGGGTTAGGGTTAGGGTTAGGGTTAGGGTTAGGGTTAGGGTTAGGGTTAGGGTTAGGGTTAGGGTTAGGGTTAGGGTTAGGGTTAGGGTTAGGGTTAGGGTTAGGGTTAGGGTTAGGGTTAGGGTTAGGGTTAGGGTTAGGGTTAGGGTTAGGGTTAGGGTTAGGGTTAGGGTTAGGGTTAGGGTTAGGGTTAGGGTTAGGGTTAGGGTTAGGGTTAGGGTTAGGGTTAGGGTTAGGGTTAGGGTTAGGGTTAGGGTTAGGGTTAGGGTTAGGGTTAGGGTTAGGGTTAGGGTTAGGGTTAGGGTTAGGGTTAGGGTTAGGGTTAGGGTTAGGGTTAGGGT
Source organism: Astyanax mexicanus (assembly GCF_023375975.1). Taxonomy (NCBI): domain Eukaryota; kingdom Metazoa; phylum Chordata; class Actinopteri; order Characiformes; family Acestrorhamphidae; genus Astyanax; species Astyanax mexicanus. The sequence goes on along the minus strand of NW_026040076.1, from coordinate 3,160 downwards.
TAGGGTTAGGGTTAGGGTTAGGGTTAGGGTTAGGGTTAGGGTTAGGGTTAGGGTTAGGGTTAGGGTTAGGGTTAGGGTTAGGGTTAGGGTTAGGGTTAGGGTTAGGGTTAGGGTTAGGGTTAGGGTTAGGGTTAGGGTTAGGGTTAGGGTTAGGGTTAGGGTTAGGGTTAGGGTTAGGGTTAGGGTTAGGGTTAGGGTTAGGGTTAGGGTTAGGGTTAGGGTTAGGGTTAGGGTTAGGGTTAGGGTTAGGGTTAGGGTTAGGGTTAGGGTTAGGGTTAGGGTTAGGGTTAGGGTTAGGGTTAGGGTTAGGGTTAGGGTTAGGGTTAGGGTTAGGGTTAGGGTTAGGGTTAGGGTTAGGGTTAGGGTTAGGGTTAGGGTTAGGGTTAGGGTTAGGGTTAGGGTTAGGGTTAGGGTTAGGGTTAGGGTTAGGGTTAGGGTTAGGGTTAGGGTTAGGGTTAGGGTTAGGGTTAGGGTTAGGGTTAGGGTTAGGGTTAGGGTTAGGGTTAGGGTTAGGGTTAGGGTTAGGGTTAGGGTTAGGGTTAGGGTTAGGGTTAGGGTTAGGGTTAGGGTTAGGGTTAGGGTTAGGGTTAGGGTTAGGGTTAGGGTTAGGGTTAGGGTTAGGGTTAGGGTTAGGGTTAGGGTTAGGGTTAGGGTTAGGGTTAGGGTTAGGGTTAGGGTTAGGGTTAGGGTTAGGGTTAGGGTTAGGGTTAGGGTTAGGGTTAGGGTTAGGGTTAGGGTTAGGGTTAGGGTTAGGGTTAGGGTTAGGGTTAGGGTTAGGGTTAGGGTTAGGGTTAGGGTTAGGGTTAGGGTTAGGGTTAGGGTTAGGGTTAGGGTTAGGGTTAGGGTTAGGGTTAGGGTTAGGGTTAGGGTTAGGGTTAGGGTTAGGGTTAGGGTTAGGGTTAGGGTTAGGGTTAGGGTTAGGGTTAGGGTTAGGGTTAGGGTTAGGGTTAGGGTTAGGGTTAGGGTTAGGGTTAGGGTTAGGGTTAGGGTTAGGGTTAGGGTTAGGGTTAGGGTTAGGGTTAGGGTTAGGGTTAGGGTTAGGGTTAGGGTTAGGGTTAGGGTTAGGGTTAGGGTTAGGGTTAGGGTTAGGGTTAGGGTTAGGGTTAGGGTTAGGGTTAGGGTTAGGGTTAGGGTTAGGGTTAGGGTTAGGGTTAGGGTTAGGGTTAGGGTTAGGGTTAGGGTTAGGGTTAGGGTTAGGGTTAGGGTTAGGGTTAGGGTTAGGGTTAGGGTTAGGGTTAGGGTTAGGGTTAGGGTTAGGGTTAGGGTTAGGGTTAGGGTTAGGGTTAGGGTTAGGGTTAGGGTTAGGGTTAGGGTTAGGGTTAGGGTTAGGGTTAGGGTTAGGGTTAGGGTTAGGGTTAGGGTTAGGGTTAGGGTTAGGGTTAGGGTTAGGGTTAGGGTTAGGGTTAGGGTTAGGGTTAGGGTTAGGGTTAGGGTTAGGGTTAGGGTTAGGGTTAGGGTTAGGGTTAGGGTTAGGGTTAGGGTTAGGGTTAGGGTTAGGGTTAGGGTTAGGGTTAGGGTTAGGGTTAGGGTTAGGGTTAGGGTTAGGGTTAGGGTTAGGGTTAGGGTTAGGGTTAGGGTTAGGGTTAGGGTTAGGGTTAGGGTTAGGGTTAGGGTTAGGGTTAGGGTTAGGGTTAGGGTTAGGGTTAGGGTTAGGGTTAGGGTTAGGGTTAGGGTTAGGGTTAGGGTTAGGGTTAGGGTTAGGGTTAGGGTTAGGGTTAGGGTTAGGGTTAGGGTTAGGGTTAGGGTTAGGGTTAGGGTTAGGGTTAGGGTTAGGGTTAGGGTTAGGGTTAGGGTTAGGGTTAGGGTTAGGGTTCAGGGTTAGGGTTAGGGTTAGGGTTAGGGTTAGGGTTAGGGTTAGGGTTAGGGTTAGGGTTAGGGTTAGGGTTAGGGTTAGGGTTAGGGTTAGGGTTAGGGTTAGGGTTAGGGTTAGGGTTAGGGTTAGGGTTAGGGTTAGGGTTAGGGTTAGGGTTAGGGTTAGGGTTAGGGTTAGGGTTAGGGTTAGGGTTAGGGTTAGGGTTAGGGTTAGGGTTAGGGTTAGGGTTAGGGTTAGGGTTAGGGTTAGGGTTAGGGTTAGGGTTAGGGTTAGGGTTAGGGTTAGGGTTAGGGTTAGGGTTAGGGTTAGGGTTAGGGTTAGGGTTAGGGTTAGGGTTAGGGTTAGGGTTAGGGTTAGGGTTAGGGTTAGGGTTAGGGTTAGGGTTAGGGTTAGGGTTAGGGTTAGGGTTAGGGTTAGGGTTAGGGTTAGGGTTAGGGTTAGGGTTAGGGTTAGGGTTAGGGTTAGGGTTAGGGTTAGGGTTAGGGTTAGGGTTAGGGTTAGGGTTAGGGTTAGGGTTAGGGTTAGGGTTAGGGTTAGGGTTAGGGTTAGGGTTAGGGTTAGGGTTAGGGTTAGGGTTAGGGTTAGGGTTAGGGTTAGGGTTAGGGTTAGGGTTAGGGTTAGGGTTAGGGTTAGGGTTAGGGTTAGGGTTAGGGTTAGGGTTAGGGTTAGGGTTAGGGTTAGGGTTAGGGTTAGGGTTAGGGTTAGGGTTAGGGTTAGGGTTAGGGTTAGGGTTAGGGTTAGGGTTAGGGTTAGGGTTAGGGTTAGGGTTAGGGTTAGGGTTAGGGTTAGGGTTAGGGTTAGGGTTAGGGTTAGGGTTAGGGTTAGGGTTAGGGTTAGGGTTAGGGTTAGGGTTAGGGTTAGGGTTAGGGTTAGGGTTAGGGTTAGGGTTAGGGTTAGGGTTAGGGTTAGGGTTAGGGTTAGGGTTAGGGTTAGGGTTAGGGTTAGGGTTAGGGTTAGGGTTAGGGTTAGGGTTAGGGTTAGGGTTAGGGTTAGGGTTAGGGTTAGGGTTAGGGTTAGGGTTAGGGTTAGGGTTAGGGTTAGGGTTAGGGTTAGGGTTAGGGTTAGGGTTAGGGTTAGGGTTAGGGTTAGGGTTAGGGTTAGGGTTAGGGTTAGGGTTAGGGTTAGGGTTAGGGTTAGGGTTAGGGTTAGGGTTAGGGTTAGGGTTAGGGTTAGGGTTAGGGTTAGGGTTAGGGTTAGGGTTAGGGTTAGGGTTAGGGTTAGGGTTAGGGTTAGGGTTAGGGTTAGGGTTAGGGTTAGGGTTAGGGTTAGGGTTAGGGTTAGGGTTAGGGTTAGGGTTAGGGTTAGGGTTAGGGTTAGGGTTAGGGTTAGGGTTAGGGTTAGGGTTAG
>NW_026040075.1:0-110539 GCF_023375975.1 Astyanax mexicanus | reverse complement strand
CTCTTTTGGCACAGACACAGGTAGGTGGCTCTTAAAAGAGCCGTTGGGTATTAAGGGAAAACGTCAAAGCGCTCCGTTTAAGCGCGCTCTCCGCGGATACGGCGGGCCAGCTGGATGTCCTTAGGCATAATGGTGACTCTCTTGGCGTGGATGGCGCACAGGTTAGTGTCTTCAAACAGACCCACCAAGTACGCCTCGCTTGCCTCCTGCAGAGCCATGACGGCGGAGCTCTGGAAGCGCAGATCGGTCTTGAAGTCCTGAGCGATCTCACGCACCAGGCGCTGGAAGGGCAGCTTGCGGATCAACAGCTCAGTGGATTTCTGGTAGCGACGGATCTCTCTCAGAGCGACGGTGCCGGGCCTGTAACGGTGAGGCTTCTTCACGCCGCCGGTAGCCGGGGCGCTCTTGCGGGCTGCCTTGGTGGCCAGCTGCTTCCTCGGGGCCTTGCCACCGGTGGACTTGCGGGCGGTCTGCTTCGTTCTTGCCATGGCGCTGAACTCTTGAAAGAGAATAACGCTCCCTCGCCTCCTCACGGCCCTTTTAAGCTTTAGAGCCGCTCGTCGCCGATTGGACGTGTCGGAGCTGCCAGCGTCTGATAGGGCGTCTTCAAAATCGAGCTTGCGCGCTATTGGCCGTCATTCCGAACCGCAAAATACTGCTGTTAGAACACAGTGGCGGCTTACTGCTGTCCAGCCTGGTTTTATGTACACTAAACGCAATGCAGGTTGATCGCTCTCATTTGTTTATTCAACAATACTTATCTCCGCACACACGAACATAATACCCACCCGTGTGTATATATCTAGGTATTTTCAGCTTGTAAATATTTATCTTGTCAATTGTTTTAGTGCTTTTACTCATTGATCAAAAGCATAATAGTGTGTGCATGTATGTGTATATCTATATATATCTATATATATCTATATCTATATATATATCTATATATATATATATCTATATCCATATCTATATATATATATAAATATAGACACACATCGCGTTATATATACTATTTTCATTTTAGTTTATTCCTTTATCACGTAACGTGATAAAGGAATTCATAGAATATGCACTACACGTATTTTGCGTGTATTACATGTACTGCGTGTTGTGTTACTGGTGAGGAAACGTAGCACTTTTTGAGTAGAGTTGGGTGGCTCTTAAAAGAGCCTTTGGGTATGGACAAAGAAGCGGAGATTTACTTGGCCTTGACCGCCTTCTCGGTCTTCTTGGGGAGAAGCACAGCCTGAATGTTGGGCAGCACACCACCCTGGGCAATGGTAACTCCTCCGAGCAGTTTGTTCAACTCCTCGTCGTTGCGAACAGCCAGCTGCAGATGACGGGGGATGATACGAGTCTTCTTGTTGTCGCGGGCGGCGTTGCCGGCCAACTCGAGAATCTCAGCGGTAAGATACTCCAGCACGGCGGCAAGGTAGACGGGGGCACCGGCGCCAACACGCTCTGCGTAGTTTCCTTTGCGCAGGAGCCTGTGCACACGGCCCACGGGGAACTGCAGCCCAGCGCGGGAAGAGCGAGTCTTGGCCTTGGCCCTAGCCTTGCCGCCGGTTTTGCCTCTTCCGCTCATGATGCAGGTCAGATGTGTTCGCTGAACAAAGCTGAAATAAAGCGAGAAGGCTCCCGGGCGCTGTTGATAAAGCAAAAGCGCCTACGTTCCTATTGGCTGCAAGCTTCGCGCAGCAACAGCCAATAGCGTCCCCGCCGTCGAACTCTAGCGGCCGCTCCCCCCTCCTCCTCGTGCAGCCTCCTCCCCCCTCCTCCTCGTGCAGTGTAAACGCTTGGCGCTGAGACAGCCAATCGCGTGTCCGCCGTCCAACGCCAGCGCCCGCCCTCCGCTGCTCGCTTTGGGCCCCCACCTCCCCCTCCTCCTCGTGCTGCCTGCTTTGTGTGTGTGTGAGACAGAGACCTACTGCTGCAGACAGAGACTTATGCCTTCCCGCTCAAATAAATCTAAAGTTGTAAACGAAAAGAAATAACCTAATAAACAAACTAATGAAACGAATACCTACAGTGGCTGTGGTTGTGCTATGACAGCTACTTATATGGGAGCCGTATTTGTATGTTAAAATGATGATCATACAACGATAAATAGTGTCATACGCCATACACATTAGACACTGTTATATGCTTTGAATACATATATGTACGTGTTTATAGCAAAGGAAGCTCTTTGAAACGAAACTGTGGGTGGCTCTTAAAAGAGCCGTTGTTAGAGAGGAACAAAACATGAAGGTAAACGGCACCGTTTACTTCTTCTTGGGGGCAGCCTTCTTGGGCTTCGCCGCCTTGGGCTTGGCCGCTTTGGGCTTGACAGCCTTGGCTTTCTTTGGGCTCTTGGTGGCTTTCTTGGGAGCCGCCGGCTTCTTCGCCTTCTTGGGGCTCTTGGTTGCCTTCTTCGCAGCCGCTGCGGGTTTCTTGGCCTTTTTGGGAGACTTCTTGGCCGCGGCGGGCTTCTTCGCCGCTACCTTCTTGGGCTTTTTCGCGGCAGCCGGTTTCTTGGCGGCGGGCTTCTTGGCTTTAGGAGCAGCCTTCTTGGCCGGCTTCTTCTTGGCCTCGGCCTGCTTCTTGTTGAGCTTGAAAGAGCCCGACGCGCCGGTGCCTTTGGTCTGCACCAGAGTGCCCTTGGTGACGAGGCTCTTGACGGCGATCTTAACGCGAGAGTTGTTCTTCTCCACGTCGTAGCCGCCGGCAGCCAGGGCTTTCTTCAGGGCGGCGAGGGACACGCCGCTCCTCTCCTTGGATGCCGAGACGGCCTTGACGATAAGCTCGCCGACGCTGGGGCCGGCCTTCTTGGGGCGGGCGGCCGCCTTCTTCTTGGGGGCCTTGGCGGGCGCCGAGGCGGCTGGGGCGGGAGCGACTTCTGCCATCGTTCTGCTTTGCTGCGTGCTGGAGCGAGCACTGTGTGTCTGCTGCTGTAGCGTTCTGTGGAACCTCCCTCAGCGGCGAGGGGGGCGGCCCTTAAGCGCCGCATGAGAACGTTGTAGACTCAACCCGGCCGGTGCTGTGCAGCCGTGGCGCAGCTGCAGGCTCGCGTTGTGTTTTCTCGCCGCGTTTCTCGCACGAAATCCGCGCGCGTGGCCAACCTGGCGAGCGTTAAAGCACTCTCCCGCCTCCGAGAGGCCCCCTCGCGTGTCGTGAAGGCGGAAAGGGCGGCGTGCGGACGGCGCCTTTCTCGCGGCGCTCCTCGAAGCGCGCCGAGCCGGCCGCGCTCCGAACGGGCAACGGCGCATTTGGCGTGCTTATCGTGTAATAATGTCGTGAAAGGGTATCGCGAGCGGGGCGAACGGCGTGGGTGTCGTCGGAGGAGAGTGTGGGCGAGAGCGTGTCGGGTGTGTGAGGCGCGTGTGCGTAGTTTAGCTGGTGTTGCGGGGCGCCCTTGTGGAGTGCGTAAAGCACAGTGCGCGCGCGGTGTGTTGCGCGAATGGACGACTCCCGCAGTCGACTCCCACGCGTCTTTGTCGCCGCCTGGTCTTCGTCGCCGGCGCCCCGCACTCGGATCGGCGCTCCTCGTGGCGCGCTCGGCTCTTGTGGGTCCCGGGCTCCGGGCGCGGCTCGTTAGGCGCACCTGAATCGACTCGGCGCTCCGTTAACGAGCCCTAATTCCCCCAAACACCGGCCCTCCACCAGCCCTAAGACCCCCCAACCCTAATTTATTCTAACTCTAAACCTCCTAACCCTAACATATTCTAACCCTAAGCCCCTCAACCCTAATATATTCTAACCCTAAGCACCATAACCCTAATATATTCTAACCCTAAGCACCCTAACCCTAATATATTCTAACCCTAACATATTCTAACCCTAAGCCCCCTAACCCTAACATATTCTAACCCAAAGCCCCCTAACCCTAACATATTCTAACCCTAAGCCCCCTAACCCTAACATATTCTAACCCTAAGCCCCTCAACCCTAATATATTCTAACCCTAAGCCCCTCAACCCTAATATATTCTAACCCTAAGCACCCTAACCCTAATATATTCTAACCCTAACATATTCTAACCCTAAGCCCCCTAACCCTAACATATTCTAACCCTAAGCCCCCTAACCCTAACATATTCTAACCCTAAGCCCCCTAACCCTAATATATTCTAACCCTAAGCCCCATAACCCTAACATATTCTAACCCTAATATATTCTAACCCTAAGCACCATAACCCTAATTTATTATAACCCTAATTTATTACAACCCTAACCCTAATTCATGACAACCCCAACCGCCCAGAACCCTAATACAGAAGAAAAAAATGAGCGTGAGGCCACACTTTTATTGTGGTAACATTTTTAATAGATCCAAATATAGCAGTAGGTAAAGGCCTACATGAACATTCTGTCAATCGGAAGGCTGAGGCCTAGCGGCTAAATTCACACTCCACGAGCGCTGCAATACTGAGGCCTAACTCCTAACTTTACCTGAACACACCGCAGCAGCACTGTAACACTGAGGCCTAGTGCCTACTTTTACCTGCGCGCTCACTCTACCTGCTGTAGAACCTCGTTGCCTAGCTGCGGCTCTTACGCGTACGCATTCCACAAGCACCCGTAGAACTCTGAGGCCTAGCTTCTAAATACACCTGCACACGCTGCAGCAGCACTACATAACTGAGGCCTAACTTATCAAGACACCGAAAAACACTGCAGAAGCACTATATTGCTCAGGCCTAACATATAAATAGACCTAAATACGCTGCAGAAGCACTATATTGCTCAGGCCTAACATATAAATAGATCTAAATACGCTGCAGAAGCACTATATTACTGAGGCCTAGCTCCTAAATGTACCTGCACACACTGCAGCAGCACTATAATACTGAGGCCTAACAAATCAATATACCTAAAAACTCTGCAGAACCACTACATAACTGAGGCCTTACTTATCAAGATACCTAAAAACACTGCAGCAGCACTACATTACTGAGGCCTTACTTATCAAGATACTTAAAAACGCTGCGGCAGCACTACATTACTGAGGCCTAGCTCCTAAATGTACCTGCACACACTGCAGCAGCACTATGATACTCAGCCCTAACTTATAGTGCTGCTGCAGTGTGTGCAGGTATATTCTACTGAGGCATAACATAGTAAAATGGTGCTGCTGCAGTGTTTTTTTTTTGGTATATTTATGAGGCCTAGCTCCTAAATGTACCTGCACACACTGAAGCAGCACTACAATACTGAGGCCTAACAAATCAATATACCTAAAAACGCTGCAGAAGCACTATATTGCTCAGGCCTAACATACAAATAGACACGAAAACTCTGCGGCAGCACTACATAACTGAGGCCTAGCACCTAAATGTACCTGCACACACTGCAGCAGCACTATGATACTCAGCCCTAACTTATAGTGCTGCTGCAGTGTGTGCAGGTATATACTACTGAGGCCTAACATATAAATATAACTAAAAAAACACTGCAGCAGCACCATATTACTGAGGCCTAGCTCCTAAATTAACCTGAACACACTGCAGCAGCACTGTAACACTGAGGCCTAGTGCCTACTTTTACCTGCGCGCTCACTCTACCTGCTGTAGAACCTTGTTGGCTAGCTGCGGCTCTTACACGTACGCATTCCACCAGCACCCGATGAACTGAGGCCTAGCTTCTAAATACACCTGCACACGCTGCAGCAACACTATGACAGACAGGCCTAACGTAGAAATATACCTGCACACACTGAAGCAGCACTATGATACTCAGGCGTAACATAGTAATGTAGTGCTGCTGCAGTGTGTGCAGGTATATTTATGAGACCTAACATATAAATATACCTGAAAATGCTGCAGCAGCACTACATAACTGATGCCTAACTTATCAATATACCTAAAAACACTGCAGAAGCACTATATTACTCAGGCCTAACATATAAATAGACCTAAAAACACTGCAGAAACACTACATAACTGAGGCCTAACTTATCAATATACCTAAAAACACTGCAGAAGCACTATATTACTCAGGCCTAACATATAAATAGACCTAAAAACACTGCAGAAACACTACATAACTGAGGCCTAACTTATCAATATACCTAAACCACCAGCACCTGTAGAACTCTGAGGCCTAGCTGTGTGCAGCAGCATAATAAGCTAAATTTCTACTCCAAACAGTAAGCGTGTTGCTTTACTACCCTGATCTGGTTCTACTTGCTGCCTGTTAAGACAAACATGACGCCAAAATTGGGGTCTCGCTTGCTGACCTGGGAGGGGGCTTATTTATGCCTTTGTAAGACGAAGCACACCTGGCTCTATCGTTCACACGCGGCTCTCGTTAGCAGCATCAGGTGTGGAAGCTCAGATGTTGGACCAACAGTCGTGTAGGGTGTGTTTTGTGTGGCTTACAGCTGATTTTCTGTTTATGGATGCAGAAAAAAGTTTGTAACACCACAAATAGGTTACATTTAACATTAATCATTCATAGCGACATATGATTTCTAATCACATGTTTATATGCAGCTCACTAGGAGCTAGTTTTGGTGTATGTCTAGATTCATTGGCTGTATTTTCTTGAAACAAATTACAACAGAGTTTGTCACAGTATGTGTCATAGGGCAGAGCAGTTACACGCTTATCATTGGGATTGTGTTACTACTAGGTAAGCTCAACTGTTCTTTAATTATAGCACTATAATAATCTAGCACTATAGTAATTATAGCACTTTGCACGTGGCTAATGTGTACATACATATGTGTACTTTGATCTCCTCTAGGCATAGACGTTGTGCAATATGTCACTTCCCCATGAATAGCATAATCTCTTATACACACTTTGTGCTGTACCACCTCTTATGTACTATTTGTGTGATTTATTGACCACCTATGTACTGGTCACTAGTGTCACTAGTCACTGCATAGCCCAGCACATAATGGGGAATCATGCGCCTTCCATTTCTTCTATCTATATATCTATATCTATATCTATATATCTATATCTATATCTCTATATCTATATCTCTATATCTATATCTATATATCTATATCTATATCTATATATATATCTATATATATATATATATATGTATATATATATCTATATATATACATATATATATATATATATATATATATCTCTATATACATATATATATATATATCTCTATATACATATATATATATCTATATACATATCTAATATACATATACATATCTAATATATCATATATATATATATATATATATATATGTTCACAATTTTATTTATTATTTTTATACATATAAATATACACATTCACTACAATACACACACACACACACACTACGTATATGAATACTTAATGTTTTTTTTTTCTTTTCCAAAACACATTAGAAAAGGGACACGGAACGCTGCTCTTTAGTGGAAAACGTGGGTGGCTCTTAAAAGAGCCGTTGGGTTTGATCGGAGCGGGTTCGCTCTTTACTTGGAGCTGGTGTACTTGGTGACGGCCTTTGTTCCCTCGGAGACGGCGTGCTTGGCCAGCTCGCCGGGCAGAAGCAGGCGCACGGCGGTCTGGATCTCCCTGGAGGTGATGGTGGAACGCTTGTTGTAGTGAGCCAGGCGGGAAGACTCACCGGCGATGCGCTCGAAGATGTCGTTCACGAAGGAGTTCATGATACCCATCGCCTTTGAGGAGATTCCGGTGTCGGGGTGGACCTGCTTCAGCACCTTGTAGACGTAGATGGCGTAGCTCTCCTTCCTGGACTTTCTGCGCTTCTTGCCTCCCTTGCCGGCGGTCTTGGTGACGGCCTTCTTGGAGCCCTTCTTCGGGGCGGACTTTGCTGGCTCAGGCATCCTGCTCGTCTTCGAGTTAGACTGAAGAATGAGGGGGAGGCGACTAACCCCCACGTTATTTACACTCTGCTAGTCTAATTAACATGAGTCACGCCTTTCGAATGCCGTCAAACCACCATTGGACAAACACAGCTCGCTCCACTGTAATACCCCTCCCCCCCTCCCCCCCTCCCCCCTCCCCCCCCCAACCCCATCCACCCTCCACCCTCCACCCGCTGCTGCAGCCTGCTCTTTGTGTGCCTTCCCGCGCACACAGCGGCGAAGGCGACGGCCCCCGTGTAGGACTAAGTGTACTAAGTTTAAGACCGTTTTATACCTTGTAAAAATTGACGCTTCGTATGCGTTAGCTTAGAAGCGGACAAATAAAGACATATGCGCTTTGAGAGCGCGCACAAACGCGCGCCTGTATGTTTATTCATCACTTTGCCTTCGTGTAAACTAATGTCTGGTTCAGTTGAATGGCCGGGAGATCCTACGGCGGTCCTCTAAAACTACCTAAAACTCATACAATAATTGACTTTACGCTGACGCTTCTTATTCCCAGACTCGGATATTTATATGATGAAAATCTATTCTTTAATAACACACGTGCGTATACATATACACACACACACACACACACTGGTAGGCATATATGTATAAATTATCTATAAATATATAGCGTACACACACACACACACACAATAATACTGATATCCTTAAATATATCTTTCATAGTGCATTTCCACACTTTATCTGCTAATTCACGGGCAGTGGGACGTTTTATATAGGGAAATTTAGTGTTATTCAACTACTGTATCTTATTCAAACACGGAAAACTTGTCTTTGGGTGGATTTGTGGGTGGCTCTTAAAAGAGCCGTTGTTGTTTGCGTTGTTCTAGACGAGCGTTTAACCTCCGAATCCGTAAAGAGTGCGTCCCTGGCGTTTCAGGGCGTACACCACATCCATGGCGGTGACGGTCTTTCTCTTGGCGTGCTCGGTGTAGGTGACGGCGTCTCTGATCACGTTCTCCAGGAACACTTTCAGCACACCGCGGGTCTCCTCGTAGATCAGACCGGAGATACGCTTGACGCCACCACGACGCGCAAGACGGCGGATAGCGGGCTTGGTGATGCCCTGGATGTTATCGCGAAGAACTTTGCGGTGACGCTTGGCGCCTCCTTTCCCGAGCCCCTTGCCTCCTTTTCCTCGGCCGGACATCGTTGCTGCTCTTGCTCCCTGTCGACGAGAAGAGAAAGAATGAAGTTAGAGCGGCCGGCCGGCGCCTGATATTCTACTCTACCGGACCTAGTTGAAGACAGAGAGGCGGAGCCCAGTACAAAGCAGCTGGGTGGCCCCTCGCGGTGAGGCCGTCCGCACCGCCCCCGCACGCTAGAGCGCTACAGAAAGACTGATTATAAACCGTATCTGCTTGAAAGTAATAACTGTAGATATCTTACACCAATGAATGCTGAATATTACATATTGCCAGACCGACTTTATGAAGCACTGAACCGCGTGGGACATTTGAATATTTTCCCCTCACCAAACAAACGGAGGGCAACGTACAAAAACATTTCGCTGTGTGTTTGTTCATTTGTTGGTTTTAGTAGTTGGTTTGAGTGTTGTACAAAGCCTATATTCAGCCAAAAAATAAAAAGCTTAATAAATATTGTCGTAATATATATCACTACATCATCTCTAAATCCCAGTGTTATCGCTCAAGAGACATGTAGTAGCAGTACAAACCCAAATACTCCATAAAAAAAAAGTAAATAAATCTAATAAAAATATTAATAATAATAATCCTTGAGAAATTCAACGTGTGGACCACAAAAAGGACGATTAATGTGTATCATGTACGTTTTATCAAATATAAGCCATTTTGTAAAGTGCATTCGTCAAACTAGGTGTATGTATTTACGGAGTTCATTAAACTTCTACTAATGTGTACTTCGGAAGTACTTTGAAAATTGTGCTGGGAGGTTGATTTATTTTCTAACAATCTTTCGGAATATGCTCCAATCCTTTTTTCTCACTTTACACATAAAATAATTATATCAGTTAATAATAACCCTCTTGATCCATAAGAAATGAACACTACTACACAACCATATGTGGCCCTCAAAATCCAAAATCATGTAAACAAATAAAACATTACAAAAGCAGGTAGAAAGATTTGTATTCTCACTCACTCATTTACAAATCTCTGCAGTGTACTCCTTAAACCTATTTCAATGTTACATGGAGATAGCATTAAAGAAATGTATACATATATTTAGTATGTTTTGTCAATCAAAAATACTAGGGCGGAATGAATCATGTTTTGGGTTCTAACATAGGAGCTGTGTATAATCTTTTCTTTTTCATTTTTCTATTTCTTTTTTGGTTTATATATATATATATATATATTTATATTTATATATATATAGATTATTTTAGGTATATACATTTTATTAGAGTTATTCTTGTTATGTTTTTTTTTGGTTTATGTTTCGTATTGTCCCTTCAAATTTCCTACAACAAAAAATAACACGGCAAAAAATCCTGCTTTAACATATTTCAGGCTTAGTGGATCATCAGTGGGCAACATTTGCAAATGGAAGGGGGCAAGATCCTCTGCTCTTTATTATAAAGTTGTAGCCATATATGCGGATCGTGTTAAACAACTGAAAAAGGAATCTCATTCTATTATCTTTATATGATAATATATAAAAGACAAATGCCCTAATCAAATTGTGATGAAAAGTACACATTTGTAGGCCATCTCTTGAAATAAACTATGGGTCAGAAACCTGTCGTAATGTAACACAATAAGCTCTAAATCACAGAGTGTTGGAACAGTCGAAGAAATAACCATAATAATAATAATATTTATTAGTAGTAGTAGTAGTAGTAGTAGTAGTGAGTAAGTATGTTTCTCAGAGACAGCCTGTCTTCTCATGGATAATAATCTGCCGTGTGAAATCCAAAATGTGGAACACACGAAGCACGATTACTGTGTCTCATGCATGTTTGATCAAATATAAGCTATTTGTTAAAGTGTATTCGCCAAACTAAGTGTACTCAATTACGGAGTTCACTAAACGTCTACTAATGCGTACCTCTAAAGTACTTCATAAATTGTGCTGGGAGTAGCAAATACATTACAACTCAAATTAAATAGTTGTTAATATTTGAATTTCAATCCGTCATTCCCTCTCAGACCCGAGCCATTTCGCTCACTTCGCTACACATAAAATATTGCAGTTAAAAACTCTCTTGATCCATGTGAACTAACACAATTAGACAACCATATGTGGCCCTCGTAATCCAAAATCATGCAAACAAATAAAATTTCAAAACAGGTCAAAAGATTTGTATTCTCACTCACTCATTCATAAATCTCTGCAGTGTATTCCTTCGACCAGCAGATGGACTCCAAGCTCCACCAAAAAACATCTCCCTTAGAACTGTCTGTCAAACCACACACAAACAAAGACAAAACAACAATTTACAAGATCAGTACATTAAACATATGTCAATGTTACATGGAGATAGCATTACATAAAATTATTAATACATTTATTATGTTTAAAATGTCTTAATATTAATATCTTTTCATGCATACAAAATAAATGCTGGGACACGTTGAAGGAAGTGGTTGGAAAAGAGAAAAAAGGTAAACATCAATTATTGCATATTATGGATATACACAAGCTCACTCTCACACACACATCCACACACATATAATAATAAATACATGAACATACATATAATTACATATCATTTCACATATATCTTTTGGTTTCTTTTTCTATGTCTTATGTGTTTTATATATATATTATTTTAGGTATATATATTATATTATATTTATTTGTGTTAGTTTCATTTGTTTTCTGTTTCATTTTGTCCCTTCAAATGTACCCAAACAAAAAAGAAATAATACAACAAATGAAATGCCTTAACATATGTACTGCTTAGTGGATCACCAGTGGGCAACTTTTGCAAATGGAAGGGGGGGAAAAACATCTTGCAAGATACAACAACAACAACTACCATAATAATAATAATAATAATAATAATAATAATAATAATAATAATAATAATAATTATTATTATTATTATTATAATTATTATTATTATGATTATTATTATTATTAGTAGTAGTAGTAGTAGTGAGTAAGTAGGTTTCTCAGAGAAAGCCTGTCTTCTCATGGACAATAATATGCCTTGTGAAATCCAAATTGTGGAACACACGAAGCACGATTACTGTGTCTCATGTATGTTTTATCAAATAGAAAAGAGTTTTCAAGTGTATTCGTCAAACTAAGTGTACTCAATTACAGAGTTCATTAAACTTCTACTAATGTGTACCTCTAAAGTACTTCAAAAATTGTGCTGGGCTTTGTAAATAATTGACAACTCAAATAAAATATTTGTTATTATTCGAATTCATGTCAATAATTCGCACTATGCCCCAATCCTTTTCACTCACTCTACACATAATATATTTGGTTCAGTGAAAATTTCTCCTGATCCATGTGAAATAACAGTATTAGACCACCATATGTGGCCCCCCTAATCCAAAATCATGTAAACAAATAAAACATTTCAAAACAGGTAAAAAGATTTGCTTTCTCACCCACTCATTCATAATTCTTTGCAGTGTCTGCATTCGACCAGCAGATGGGCTGCAAGCTCCACCAAAAAACAAGATCAGTACATTAAACCTATTTCAACCTTCCATAGAGATAGCATTAAATAAATAAATAACTCATATATAACTATATATATATACACAACAAATTAACATTATTCATGTTATAATTATTATTACACATATTAACACACCTTAAAATACACCTTAACAATTGGACAGAACGCCAATGACATAATTAGTAAAGATTTAATTATTTCTTAGGACTCAAGTCAAGTATACCAATGATGAAATATTTAAATGTGTCCTAAAGACTTGGTTCACTAGTCAGAGAGTAGCGGTTTAAATCTTGCCTTTAACCTTAGCTCCAAAAAATTATTTCATTCTTCTATCCAAAATAGTTAGAAATTAAAAGCACGGCCAAAAAACATGTATTGATTCCACGTTTAGTAACTCTTAACTTGTGTAAGCAATATTTAGCGAGCAGAATTACGCAAAATGGCGGCCATTTAAGGAAAACCAAATATCCACAAACGGTAGATTTTTAGAGAGTGGGGGAATGGACATTGCAGTTAAACTTTGCCCCGTAAAAAGATAATTTAATGCAATTACATTAATAAACTACACATCAAATTCGCTGTACCTCGTGACCTCTGACCTCTGACCTAGAGAAGGGAATGGCCGCCATTTTGTGAACCACGAAAACGTAAACAAACCCGCACGCTAAGCTAAGCTAAGCTATGCTAGCGCCTAGTTACCTATTCGGAAGCCATAGCAACCGCTCATGTAGGCGAGTTTCAACAACACTGTGGCTAAATACACTAATCACAATATAAAATACATACACAGGGGACAGAATGAACACCTACCTGCTAGTTTAGTGCAGTATATTTGGCCAATTTAATGGTACATGCTAATCGCTAATTTAGCTTCACTCACCTAGCTAGCAGCCCAGATAGCCAACAAACTAGCACTCCAGACACTCCACCCGTGGCCGGAGAATATACATATAATATATATCTTTATTATATATATATATATATATATATATATATATATATATATATATATATATATATATATATATATATATATATATATATATATATATAGTGTGTGTGTGTGTGTGTAGAGAGAGAGAGAGAGAGAGAGAGACTAAAGTCTTAGTAGTGCCATGTACACGTGTCTAAAAAAATCACCCTATGGTCAAATACCAAAGAAAGTCATAATAATAATAATAAAAAAAATTATAATAAGAATAAGAATATTTATTATTATTATATTTTATTTTTTTGTTTAATTATTAATTTTTTTATTAACGCCATAATATCATTAATTATATTAGTGTTAATGTTGGTAAATTTGATTACGTATAATAAATATTAATAATGCTTTATTAATAAATAGTGAATAATAATTTGTTATTATTAATTATTAGTAGTATCATTCTGATTGTTATTATTATTATTATTATTATTATTATTAGTAGTAGTAGTAGTAGGAGTAGGAGTAGTAGTAGTATTATAAATGTTCATATAAGTAATTTGTATTACTATTAGTAATGGTAATATTAGTCATTTTATTTACTATTAAGAGTTTATTACTCATAATTTATTGTTATTATATGATTGGTGATATTATGTATAATTATTAATTTTATTATTAGTCATTTAGTAATTAACATTATTATGATTATTATTATCATCATCATCATCATCATTACAAGTAGTAGTATTACTATTTTCATTTATTTACATGTATTAAAGGTAATTGTATATTGTCCCAGGAAAATATAGATTGATTAGATTGATTATTACCAATAGTAAGATGAAAAACCAGAGTCAAGCCAATTTGGACCTTTCCACAAAGTTTATCTGTATTACATATAATATTTGCCCTGCAATTAGAGAGAAGATGTAATTTAAGGAATGTGACGTTGCTGCCATCTCCTGGACCCAATAAATAATTCCAAATAAAAAGTTTAAATGGGATATCTACATTTGATTTTTCCTTTATATTTACGAGTCAATGTGGTTTTGGACATAGTCTCATACACAGCCACAAGATATGCTCAAACATTGCAAAGACACATTGCCTCAATATATATGTGTGCGTGTGTTTGCATGAATGTCTAATTTTCTTTCCATAAAAAAAGGAAAAAAACAATAAATATATATGCTCAAGAATTATATAGATATATTCTTGAGCAATGCAATACAGAACTTTAACCACATGGTGGCATCCAAACTCTTAAAACGTGAAGTAGTCAGCTCAACATACACTTATATATACAAAGTGAAGTAAGTCTTATGTTCCATGTCCATATGAAAAGGTACTAAGCCTCATCAATGCAATTGCGCTGTTTAACAACACACACACACAAACACATATATATGTGTATATATGAACAATATATAAAACGTTTCTATATATTTTTTAGATATATATACAGAGAGAGAGAGAGAGAGAGAGAGAGAGAGAGAGCTCTTAAAACATGAAAACATGCGTATATAAATATATTGTAAGTCTTATGATACGTCCATAATCTATACATTAAGTAAACCTCACGATATATATATATGTAGCTAGGTATATATTAATATCTAGAGAGAATATGACAATATTACCGAGTATATCAATGTGTGTGTATATATTACATTGCACATGTAACACTGATGGATGCCGCCGTGTAGTGAAACAATGCCTTTTTCAGTAAGAAGAGTTCAATTTATGTCACCACACACACACTTATAACAGAACTCTTGCAACTTATAACAGTGCATGCAATGGTGCAGTTGAACCACACGGTGGCATCCAAGCTCCATCAGTGTTACATGCAGCAGTTCCCTCAGTACTCACGCACACACACATAATATATATATAGATGCCTTTCTCTATTATTTCACCAATAATGTGCTCATAAATCTTGTGCTTGTGTGTTTCTATGTATTTAGCCATTGCAGTAAGCTCTAGTAATTGCTGGCTATTAAAAAGGCGCGAAATATTGATAAAATGTACGTTATGTTAAATGTATACATTGTTTTGAGTACACTTAGTACTACTTTTTCATACAACATTCATATATATATATATATGAATGTTGTATGAAAAAGTAGTACTAAGTGTACTCAAAACAATGTATAAATTATATATATTATATGCATGTGTGTATGTATACATACATATATATAATATATGTATGTATACATACATATATATTATATATATATGTATACATACATATATATATTATATATATATATATATATATATATACACATATATATACATACATACACACACGCATATAATATAATATATATAATACACAGAATATAATATATACATATATATACATATATATATATATATATATATATATATATATATATATATATATATACATATATATATATATATATATATATATTATATATGAATGTTGTATGCAAAAGTAGTACTAAGTGTACTCAAAACAATGTATAATTTTATATAATAAATATAATATATATAAATGCATATAAAACGCATGTAGAAAAACAACTCTTTTGGCACAGACACAGGTAGGTGGCTCTTAAAAGAGCCGTTGGGTATTAAGGGAAAACGTCAAAGCGCTCCGTTTAAGCGCGCTCTCCGCGGATACGGCGGGCCAGCTGGATGTCCTTAGGCATAATGGTGACTCTCTTGGCGTGGATGGCGCACAGGTTAGTGTCTTCAAACAGACCCACCAAGTACGCCTCGCTTGCCTCCTGCAGAGCCATGACGGCGGAGCTCTGGAAGCGCAGATCGGTCTTGAAGTCCTGAGCGATCTCACGCACCAGGCGCTGGAAGGGCAGCTTGCGGATCAACAGCTCAGTGGATTTCTGGTAGCGACGGATCTCTCTCAGAGCGACGGTGCCGGGCCTGTAACGGTGAGGCTTCTTCACGCCGCCGGTAGCCGGGGCGCTCTTGCGGGCTGCCTTGGTGGCCAGCTGCTTCCTCGGGGCCTTGCCACCGGTGGACTTGCGGGCGGTCTGCTTCGTTCTTGCCATGGCGCTGAACTCTTGAAAGAGAATAACGCTCCCTCGCCTCCTCACGGCCCTTTTAAGCTTTAGAGCCGCTCGTCGCCGATTGGACGTGTCGGAGCTGCCAGCGTCTGATAGGGCGTCTTCAAAATCGAGCTTGCGCGCTATTGGCCGTCATTCCGAACCGCAAAATACTGCTGTTAGAACACAGTGGCGGCTTACTGCTGTCCAGCCTGGTTTTATGTACACTAAACGCAATGCAGGTTGATCGCTCTCATTTGTTTATTCAACAATACTTATCTCCGCACACACGAACATAATACCCACCCGTGTGTATATATCTAGGTATTTTCAGCTTGTAAATATTTATCTTGTCAATTGTTTTAGTGCTTTTACTCATTGATCAAAAGCATAATAGTGTGTGCATGTATGTGTATATCTATATATATCTATATATATCTATATCTATATATATATCTATATATATATATATCTATATCCATATCTATATATATATATAAATATAGACACACATCGCGTTATATATACTATTTTCATTTTAGTTTATTCCTTTATCACGTAACGTGATAAAGGAATTCATAGAATATGCACTACACGTATTTTGCGTGTATTACATGTACTGCGTGTTGTGTTACTGGTGAGGAAACGTAGCACTTTTTGAGTAGAGTTGGGTGGCTCTTAAAAGAGCCTTTGGGTATGGACAAAGAAGCGGAGATTTACTTGGCCTTGACCGCCTTCTCGGTCTTCTTGGGGAGAAGCACAGCCTGAATGTTGGGCAGCACACCACCCTGGGCAATGGTAACTCCTCCGAGCAGTTTGTTCAACTCCTCGTCGTTGCGAACAGCCAGCTGCAGATGACGGGGGATGATACGAGTCTTCTTGTTGTCGCGGGCGGCGTTGCCGGCCAACTCGAGAATCTCAGCGGTAAGATACTCCAGCACGGCGGCAAGGTAGACGGGGGCACCGGCGCCAACACGCTCTGCGTAGTTTCCTTTGCGCAGGAGCCTGTGCACACGGCCCACGGGGAACTGCAGCCCAGCGCGGGAAGAGCGAGTCTTGGCCTTGGCCCTAGCCTTGCCGCCGGTTTTGCCTCTTCCGCTCATGATGCAGGTCAGATGTGTTCGCTGAACAAAGCTGAAATAAAGCGAGAAGGCTCCCGGGCGCTGTTGATAAAGCAAAAGCGCCTACGTTCCTATTGGCTGCAAGCTTCGCGCAGCAACAGCCAATAGCGTCCCCGCCGTCGAACTCTAGCGGCCGCTCCCCCCTCCTCCTCGTGCAGCCTCCTCCCCCCTCCTCCTCGTGCAGTGTAAACGCTTGGCGCTGAGACAGCCAATCGCGTGTCCGCCGTCCAACGCCAGCGCCCGCCCTCCGCTGCTCGCTTTGGGCCCCCACCTCCCCCTCCTCCTCGTGCTGCCTGCTTTGTGTGTGTGTGAGACAGAGACCTACTGCTGCAGACAGAGACTTATGCCTTCCCGCTCAAATAAATCTAAAGTTGTAAACGAAAAGAAATAACCTAATAAACAAACTAATGAAACGAATACCTACAGTGGCTGTGGTTGTGCTATGACAGCTACTTATATGGGAGCCGTATTTGTATGTTAAAATGATGATCATACAACGATAAATAGTGTCATACGCCATACACATTAGACACTGTTATATGCTTTGAATACATATATGTACGTGTTTATAGCAAAGGAAGCTCTTTGAAACGAAACTGTGGGTGGCTCTTAAAAGAGCCGTTGTTAGAGAGGAACAAAACATGAAGGTAAACGGCACCGTTTACTTCTTCTTGGGGGCAGCCTTCTTGGGCTTCGCCGCCTTGGGCTTGGCCGCTTTGGGCTTGACAGCCTTGGCTTTCTTTGGGCTCTTGGTGGCTTTCTTGGGAGCCGCCGGCTTCTTCGCCTTCTTGGGGCTCTTGGTTGCCTTCTTCGCAGCCGCTGCGGGTTTCTTGGCCTTTTTGGGAGACTTCTTGGCCGCGGCGGGCTTCTTCGCCGCTACCTTCTTGGGCTTTTTCGCGGCAGCCGGTTTCTTGGCGGCGGGCTTCTTGGCTTTAGGAGCAGCCTTCTTGGCCGGCTTCTTCTTGGCCTCGGCCTGCTTCTTGTTGAGCTTGAAAGAGCCCGACGCGCCGGTGCCTTTGGTCTGCACCAGAGTGCCCTTGGTGACGAGGCTCTTGACGGCGATCTTAACGCGAGAGTTGTTCTTCTCCACGTCGTAGCCGCCGGCAGCCAGGGCTTTCTTCAGGGCGGCGAGGGACACGCCGCTCCTCTCCTTGGATGCCGAGACGGCCTTGACGATAAGCTCGCCGACGCTGGGGCCGGCCTTCTTGGGGCGGGCGGCCGCCTTCTTCTTGGGGGCCTTGGCGGGCGCCGAGGCGGCTGGGGCGGGAGCGACTTCTGCCATCGTTCTGCTTTGCTGCGTGCTGGAGCGAGCACTGTGTGTCTGCTGCTGTAGCGTTCTGTGGAACCTCCCTCAGCGGCGAGGGGGGCGGCCCTTAAGCGCCGCATGAGAACGTTGTAGACTCAACCCGGCCGGTGCTGTGCAGCCGTGGCGCAGCTGCAGGCTCGCGTTGTGTTTTCTCGCCGCGTTTCTCGCACGAAATCCGCGCGCGTGGCCAACCTGGCGAGCGTTAAAGCACTCTCCCGCCTCCGAGAGGCCCCCTCGCGTGTCGTGAAGGCGGAAAGGGCGGCGTGCGGACGGCGCCTTTCTCGCGGCGCTCCTCGAAGCGCGCCGAGCCGGCCGCGCTCCGAACGGGCAACGGCGCATTTGGCGTGCTTATCGTGTAATAATGTCGTGAAAGGGTATCGCGAGCGGGGCGAACGGCGTGGGTGTCGTCGGAGGAGAGTGTGGGCGAGAGCGTGTCGGGTGTGTGAGGCGCGTGTGCGTAGTTTAGCTGGTGTTGCGGGGCGCCCTTGTGGAGTGCGTAAAGCACAGTGCGCGCGCGGTGTGTTGCGCGAATGGACGACTCCCGCAGTCGACTCCCACGCGTCTTTGTCGCCGCCTGGTCTTCGTCGCCGGCGCCCCGCACTCGGATCGGCGCTCCTCGTGGCGCGCTCGGCTCTTGTGGGTCCCGGGCTCCGGGCGCGGCTCGTTAGGCGCACCTGAATCGACTCGGCGCTCCGTTAACGAGCCCTAATTCCCCCAAACACCGGCCCTCCACCAGCCCTAAGACCCCCCAACCCTAATTTATTCTAACTCTAAACCTCCTAACCCTAACATATTCTAACCCTAAGCCCCTCAACCCTAATATATTCTAACCCTAAGCACCATAACCCTAATATATTCTAACCCTAAGCACCCTAACCCTAATATATTCTAACCCTAACATATTCTAACCCTAAGCCCCCTAACCCTAACATATTCTAACCCAAAGCCCCCTAACCCTAACATATTCTAACCCTAAGCCCCCTAACCCTAACATATTCTAACCCTAAGCCCCTCAACCCTAATATATTCTAACCCTAAGCACCCTAACCCTAATATATTCTAACCCTAACATATTCTAACCCTAAGCCCCCTAACCCTAACATATTCTAACCCTAAGCCCCCTAACCCTAACATATTCTAACCCTAAGCCCCCTAACCCTAATATATTCTAACCCTAAGCCCCATAACCCTAACATATTCTAACCCTAATATATTCTAACCCTAAGCACCATAACCCTAATTTATTATAACCCTAATTTATTACAACCCTAACCCTAATTCATGACAACCCCAACCGCCCAGAACCCTAATACAGAAGAAAAAAATGAGCGTGAGGCCACACTTTTATTGTGGTAACATTTTTAATAGATCCAAATATAGCAGTAGGTAAAGGCCTACATGAACATTCTGTCAATCGGAAGGCTGAGGCCTAGCGGCTAAATTCACACTCCACGAGCGCTGCAATACTGAGGCCTAACTCCTAACTTTACCTGAACACACCGCAGCAGCACTGTAACACTGAGGCCTAGTGCCTACTTTTACCTGCGCGCTCACTCTACCTGCTGTAGAACCTCGTTGCCTAGCTGCGGCTCTTACGCGTACGCATTCCACAAGCACCCGTAGAACTCTGAGGCCTAGCTTCTAAATACACCTGCACACGCTGCAGCAGCACTACATAACTGAGGCCTAACTTATCAAGACACCGAAAAACACTGCAGAAGCACTATATTGCTCAGGCCTAACATATAAATAGACCTAAATACGCTGCAGAAGCACTATATTGCTCAGGCCTAACATATAAATAGATCTAAATACGCTGCAGAAGCACTATATTACTGAGGCCTAGCTCCTAAATGTACCTGCACACACTGCAGCAGCACTATAATACTGAGGCCTAACAAATCAATATACCTAAAAACTCTGCAGAACCACTACATAACTGAGGCCTTACTTATCAAGATACCTAAAAACACTGCAGCAGCACTACATTACTGAGGCCTTACTTATCAAGATACTTAAAAACGCTGCGGCAGCACTACATTACTGAGGCCTAGCTCCTAAATGTACCTGCACACACTGCAGCAGCACTATGATACTCAGCCCTAACTTATAGTGCTGCTGCAGTGTGTGCAGGTATATTCTACTGAGGCATAACATAGTAAAATGGTGCTGCTGCAGTGTTTTTTTTTTGGTATATTTATGAGGCCTAGCTCCTAAATGTACCTGCACACACTGAAGCAGCACTACAATACTGAGGCCTAACAAATCAATATACCTAAAAACGCTGCAGAAGCACTATATTGCTCAGGCCTAACATACAAATAGACACGAAAACTCTGCGGCAGCACTACATAACTGAGGCCTAGCACCTAAATGTACCTGCACACACTGCAGCAGCACTATGATACTCAGCCCTAACTTATAGTGCTGCTGCAGTGTGTGCAGGTATATACTACTGAGGCCTAACATATAAATATAACTAAAAAAACACTGCAGCAGCACCATATTACTGAGGCCTAGCTCCTAAATTAACCTGAACACACTGCAGCAGCACTGTAACACTGAGGCCTAGTGCCTACTTTTACCTGCGCGCTCACTCTACCTGCTGTAGAACCTTGTTGGCTAGCTGCGGCTCTTACACGTACGCATTCCACCAGCACCCGATGAACTGAGGCCTAGCTTCTAAATACACCTGCACACGCTGCAGCAACACTATGACAGACAGGCCTAACGTAGAAATATACCTGCACACACTGAAGCAGCACTATGATACTCAGGCGTAACATAGTAATGTAGTGCTGCTGCAGTGTGTGCAGGTATATTTATGAGACCTAACATATAAATATACCTGAAAATGCTGCAGCAGCACTACATAACTGATGCCTAACTTATCAATATACCTAAAAACACTGCAGAAGCACTATATTACTCAGGCCTAACATATAAATAGACCTAAAAACACTGCAGAAACACTACATAACTGAGGCCTAACTTATCAATATACCTAAAAACACTGCAGAAGCACTATATTACTCAGGCCTAACATATAAATAGACCTAAAAACACTGCAGAAACACTACATAACTGAGGCCTAACTTATCAATATACCTAAACCACCAGCACCTGTAGAACTCTGAGGCCTAGCTGTGTGCAGCAGCATAATAAGCTAAATTTCTACTCCAAACAGTAAGCGTGTTGCTTTACTACCCTGATCTGGTTCTACTTGCTGCCTGTTAAGACAAACATGACGCCAAAATTGGGGTCTCGCTTGCTGACCTGGGAGGGGGCTTATTTATGCCTTTGTAAGACGAAGCACACCTGGCTCTATCGTTCACACGCGGCTCTCGTTAGCAGCATCAGGTGTGGAAGCTCAGATGTTGGACCAACAGTCGTGTAGGGTGTGTTTTGTGTGGCTTACAGCTGATTTTCTGTTTATGGATGCAGAAAAAAGTTTGTAACACCACAAATAGGTTACATTTAACATTAATCATTCATAGCGACATATGATTTCTAATCACATGTTTATATGCAGCTCACTAGGAGCTAGTTTTGGTGTATGTCTAGATTCATTGGCTGTATTTTCTTGAAACAAATTACAACAGAGTTTGTCACAGTATGTGTCATAGGGCAGAGCAGTTACACGCTTATCATTGGGATTGTGTTACTACTAGGTAAGCTCAACTGTTCTTTAATTATAGCACTATAATAATCTAGCACTATAGTAATTATAGCACTTTGCACGTGGCTAATGTGTACATACATATGTGTACTTTGATCTCCTCTAGGCATAGACGTTGTGCAATATGTCACTTCCCCATGAATAGCATAATCTCTTATACACACTTTGTGCTGTACCACCTCTTATGTACTATTTGTGTGATTTATTGACCACCTATGTACTGGTCACTAGTGTCACTAGTCACTGCATAGCCCAGCACATAATGGGGAATCATGCGCCTTCCATTTCTTCTATCTATATATCTATATCTATATCTATATATCTATATCTATATATCTATATCTATATCTCTATATCTATATCTCTATATATCTATATCTATATCTATATATATATCTATATATATATATATATATGTATATATATATCTATATATATACATATATATATATATATATATATATATCTCTATATACATATATATATATATATCTCTATATACATATATATATATCTATATACATATCTAATATACATATACATATCTAATATATCATATATATATATATATATATATATATGTTCACAATTTTATTTATTATTTTTATACATATAAATATACACATTCACTACAATACACACACACACACACACACTACGTATATGAATACTTAATGTTTTTTTTTTCTTTTCCAAAACACATTAGAAAAGGGACACGGAACGCTGCTCTTTAGTGGAAAACGTGGGTGGCTCTTAAAAGAGCCGTTGGGTTTGATCGGAGCGGGTTCGCTCTTTACTTGGAGCTGGTGTACTTGGTGACGGCCTTTGTTCCCTCGGAGACGGCGTGCTTGGCCAGCTCGCCGGGCAGAAGCAGGCGCACGGCGGTCTGGATCTCCCTGGAGGTGATGGTGGAACGCTTGTTGTAGTGAGCCAGGCGGGAAGACTCACCGGCGATGCGCTCGAAGATGTCGTTCACGAAGGAGTTCATGATACCCATCGCCTTTGAGGAGATTCCGGTGTCGGGGTGGACCTGCTTCAGCACCTTGTAGACGTAGATGGCGTAGCTCTCCTTCCTGGACTTTCTGCGCTTCTTGCCTCCCTTGCCGGCGGTCTTGGTGACGGCCTTCTTGGAGCCCTTCTTCGGGGCGGACTTTGCTGGCTCAGGCATCCTGCTCGTCTTCGAGTTAGACTGAAGAATGAGGGGGAGGCGACTAACCCCCACGTTATTTACACTCTGCTAGTCTAATTAACATGAGTCACGCCTTTCGAATGCCGTCAAACCACCATTGGACAAACACAGCTCGCTCCACTGTAATACCCCTCCCCCCCTCCCCCCCTCCCCCCTCCCCCCCCCAACCCCATCCACCCTCCACCCTCCACCCGCTGCTGCAGCCTGCTCTTTGTGTGCCTTCCCGCGCACACAGCGGCGAAGGCGACGGCCCCCGTGTAGGACTAAGTGTACTAAGTTTAAGACCGTTTTATACCTTGTAAAAATTGACGCTTCGTATGCGTTAGCTTAGAAGCGGACAAATAAAGACATATGCGCTTTGAGAGCGCGCACAAACGCGCGCCTGTATGTTTATTCATCACTTTGCCTTCGTGTAAACTAATGTCTGGTTCAGTTGAATGGCCGGGAGATCCTACGGCGGTCCTCTAAAACTACCTAAAACTCATACAATAATTGACTTTACGCTGACGCTTCTTATTCCCAGACTCGGATATTTATATGATGAAAATCTATTCTTTAATAACACACGTGCGTATACATATACACACACACACACACACACTGGTAGGCATATATGTATAAATTATCTATAAATATATAGCGTACACACACACACACACACAATAATACTGATATCCTTAAATATATCTTTCATAGTGCATTTCCACACTTTATCTGCTAATTCACGGGCAGTGGGACGTTTTATATAGGGAAATTTAGTGTTATTCAACTACTGTATCTTATTCAAACACGGAAAACTTGTCTTTGGGTGGATTTGTGGGTGGCTCTTAAAAGAGCCGTTGTTGTTTGCGTTGTTCTAGACGAGCGTTTAACCTCCGAATCCGTAAAGAGTGCGTCCCTGGCGTTTCAGGGCGTACACCACATCCATGGCGGTGACGGTCTTTCTCTTGGCGTGCTCGGTGTAGGTGACGGCGTCTCTGATCACGTTCTCCAGGAACACTTTCAGCACACCGCGGGTCTCCTCGTAGATCAGACCGGAGATACGCTTGACGCCACCACGACGCGCAAGACGGCGGATAGCGGGCTTGGTGATGCCCTGGATGTTATCGCGAAGAACTTTGCGGTGACGCTTGGCGCCTCCTTTCCCGAGCCCCTTGCCTCCTTTTCCTCGGCCGGACATCGTTGCTGCTCTTGCTCCCTGTCGACGAGAAGAGAAAGAATGAAGTTAGAGCGGCCGGCCGGCGCCTGATATTCTACTCTACCGGACCTAGTTGAAGACAGAGAGGCGGAGCCCAGTACAAAGCAGCTGGGTGGCCCCTCGCGGTGAGGCCGTCCGCACCGCCCCCGCACGCTAGAGCGCTACAGAAAGACTGATTATAAACCGTATCTGCTTGAAAGTAATAACTGTAGATATCTTACACCAATGAATGCTGAATATTACATATTGCCAGACCGACTTTATGAAGCACTGAACCGCGTGGGACATTTGAATATTTTCCCCTCACCAAACAAACGGAGGGCAACGTACAAAAACATTTCGCTGTGTGTTTGTTCATTTGTTGGTTTTAGTAGTTGGTTTGAGTGTTGTACAAAGCCTATATTCAGCCAAAAAATAAAAAGCTTAATAAATATTGTCGTAATATATATCACTACATCATCTCTAAATCCCAGTGTTATCGCTCAAGAGACATGTAGTAGCAGTACAAACCCAAATACTCCATAAAAAAAAAGTAAATAAATCTAATAAAAATATTAATAATAATAATCCTTGAGAAATTCAACGTGTGGACCACAAAAAGGACGATTAATGTGTATCATGTACGTTTTATCAAATATAAGCCATTTTGTAAAGTGCATTCGTCAAACTAGGTGTATGTATTTACGGAGTTCATTAAACTTCTACTAATGTGTACTTCGGAAGTACTTTGAAAATTGTGCTGGGAGGTTGATTTATTTTCTAACAATCTTTCGGAATATGCTCCAATCCTTTTTTCTCACTTTACACATAAAATAATTATATCAGTTAATAATAACCCTCTTGATCCATAAGAAATGAACACTACTACACAACCATATGTGGCCCTCAAAATCCAAAATCATGTAAACAAATAAAACATTACAAAAGCAGGTAGAAAGATTTGTATTCTCACTCACTCATTTACAAATCTCTGCAGTGTACTCCTTAAACCTATTTCAATGTTACATGGAGATAGCATTAAAGAAATGTATACATATATTTAGTATGTTTTGTCAATCAAAAATACTAGGGCGGAATGAATCATGTTTTGGGTTCTAACATAGGAGCTGTGTATAATCTTTTCTTTTTCATTTTTCTATTTCTTTTTTGGTTTATATATATATATATATATATTTATATTTATATATATATAGATTATTTTAGGTATATACATTTTATTAGAGTTATTCTTGTTATGTTTTTTTTTGGTTTATGTTTCGTATTGTCCCTTCAAATTTCCTACAACAAAAAATAACACGGCAAAAAATCCTGCTTTAACATATTTCAGGCTTAGTGGATCATCAGTGGGCAACATTTGCAAATGGAAGGGGGCAAGATCCTCTGCTCTTTATTATAAAGTTGTAGCCATATATGCGGATCGTGTTAAACAACTGAAAAAGGAATCTCATTCTATTATCTTTATATGATAATATATAAAAGACAAATGCCCTAATCAAATTGTGATGAAAAGTACACATTTGTAGGCCATCTCTTGAAATAAACTATGGGTCAGAAACCTGTCGTAATGTAACACAATAAGCTCTAAATCACAGAGTGTTGGAACAGTCGAAGAAATAACCATAATAATAATAATATTTATTAGTAGTAGTAGTAGTAGTAGTAGTAGTGAGTAAGTATGTTTCTCAGAGACAGCCTGTCTTCTCATGGATAATAATCTGCCGTGTGAAATCCAAAATGTGGAACACACGAAGCACGATTACTGTGTCTCATGCATGTTTGATCAAATATAAGCTATTTGTTAAAGTGTATTCGCCAAACTAAGTGTACTCAATTACGGAGTTCACTAAACGTCTACTAATGCGTACCTCTAAAGTACTTCATAAATTGTGCTGGGAGTAGCAAATACATTACAACTCAAATTAAATAGTTGTTAATATTTGAATTTCAATCCGTCATTCCCTCTCAGACCCGAGCCATTTCGCTCACTTCGCTACACATAAAATATTGCAGTTAAAAACTCTCTTGATCCATGTGAACTAACACAATTAGACAACCATATGTGGCCCTCGTAATCCAAAATCATGCAAACAAATAAAATTTCAAAACAGGTCAAAAGATTTGTATTCTCACTCACTCATTCATAAATCTCTGCAGTGTATTCCTTCGACCAGCAGATGGACTCCAAGCTCCACCAAAAAACATCTCCCTTAGAACTGTCTGTCAAACCACACACAAACAAAGACAAAACAACAATTTACAAGATCAGTACATTAAACATATGTCAATGTTACATGGAGATAGCATTACATAAAATTATTAATACATTTATTATGTTTAAAATGTCTTAATATTAATATCTTTTCATGCATACAAAATAAATGCTGGGACACGTTGAAGGAAGTGGTTGGAAAAGAGAAAAAAGGTAAACATCAATTATTGCATATTATGGATATACACAAGCTCACTCTCACACACACATCCACACACATATAATAATAAATACATGAACATACATATAATTACATATCATTTCACATATATCTTTTGGTTTCTTTTTCTATGTCTTATGTGTTTTATATATATATTATTTTAGGTATATATATTATATTATATTTATTTGTGTTAGTTTCATTTGTTTTCTGTTTCATTTTGTCCCTTCAAATGTACCCAAACAAAAAAGAAATAATACAACAAATGAAATGCCTTAACATATGTACTGCTTAGTGGATCACCAGTGGGCAACTTTTGCAAATGGAAGGGGGGGAAAAACATCTTGCAAGATACAACAACAACAACTACCATAATAATAATAATAATAATAATAATAATAATAATAATAATAATAATAATTATTATTATTATTATTATAATTATTATTATTATGATTATTATTATTATTAGTAGTAGTAGTAGTAGTGAGTAAGTAGGTTTCTCAGAGAAAGCCTGTCTTCTCATGGACAATAATATGCCTTGTGAAATCCAAATTGTGGAACACACGAAGCACGATTACTGTGTCTCATGTATGTTTTATCAAATAGAAAAGAGTTTTCAAGTGTATTCGTCAAACTAAGTGTACTCAATTACAGAGTTCATTAAACTTCTACTAATGTGTACCTCTAAAGTACTTCAAAAATTGTGCTGGGCTTTGTAAATAATTGACAACTCAAATAAAATATTTGTTATTATTCGAATTCATGTCAATAATTCGCACTATGCCCCAATCCTTTTCACTCACTCTACACATAATATATTTGGTTCAGTGAAAATTTCTCCTGATCCATGTGAAATAACAGTATTAGACCACCATATGTGGCCCCCCTAATCCAAAATCATGTAAACAAATAAAACATTTCAAAACAGGTAAAAAGATTTGCTTTCTCACCCACTCATTCATAATTCTTTGCAGTGTCTGCATTCGACCAGCAGATGGGCTGCAAGCTCCACCAAAAAACAAGATCAGTACATTAAACCTATTTCAACCTTCCATAGAGATAGCATTAAATAAATAAATAACTCATATATAACTATATATATATACACAACAAATTAACATTATTCATGTTATAATTATTATTACACATATTAACACACCTTAAAATACACCTTAACAATTGGACAGAACGCCAATGACATAATTAGTAAAGATTTAATTATTTCTTAGGACTCAAGTCAAGTATACCAATGATGAAATATTTAAATGTGTCCTAAAGACTTGGTTCACTAGTCAGAGAGTAGCGGTTTAAATCTTGCCTTTAACCTTAGCTCCAAAAAATTATTTCATTCTTCTATCCAAAATAGTTAGAAATTAAAAGCACGGCCAAAAAACATGTATTGATTCCACGTTTAGTAACTCTTAACTTGTGTAAGCAATATTTAGCGAGCAGAATTACGCAAAATGGCGGCCATTTAAGGAAAACCAAATATCCACAAACGGTAGATTTTTAGAGAGTGGGGGAATGGACATTGCAGTTAAACTTTGCCCCGTAAAAAGATAATTTAATGCAATTACATTAATAAACTACACATCAAATTCGCTGTACCTCGTGACCTCTGACCTCTGACCTAGAGAAGGGAATGGCCGCCATTTTGTGAACCACGAAAACGTAAACAAACCCGCACGCTAAGCTAAGCTAAGCTATGCTAGCGCCTAGTTACCTATTCGGAAGCCATAGCAACCGCTCATGTAGGCGAGTTTCAACAACACTGTGGCTAAATACACTAATCACAATATAAAATACATACACAGGGGACAGAATGAACACCTACCTGCTAGTTTAGTGCAGTATATTTGGCCAATTTAATGGTACATGCTAATCGCTAATTTAGCTTCACTCACCTAGCTAGCAGCCCAGATAGCCAACAAACTAGCACTCCAGACACTCCACCCGTGGCCGGAGAATATACATATAATATATATCTTTATTATATATATATATATATATATATATATATATATATATATATATATATATATATATATATATATATATATATATATATATATATATATATAGTGTGTGTGTGTGTGTGTAGAGAGAGAGAGAGAGAGAGAGAGACTAAAGTCTTAGTAGTGCCATGTACACGTGTCTAAAAAAATCACCCTATGGTCAAATACCAAAGAAAGTCATAATAATAATAATAAAAAAAATTATAATAAGAATAAGAATATTTATTATTATTATATTTTATTTTTTTGTTTAATTATTAATTTTTTTATTAACGCCATAATATCATTAATTATATTAGTGTTAATGTTGGTAAATTTGATTACGTATAATAAATATTAATAATGCTTTATTAATAAATAGTGAATAATAATTTGTTATTATTAATTATTAGTAGTATCATTCTGATTGTTATTATTATTATTATTATTATTATTATTAGTAGTAGTAGTAGTAGGAGTAGGAGTAGTAGTAGTATTATAAATGTTCATATAAGTAATTTGTATTACTATTAGTAATGGTAATATTAGTCATTTTATTTACTATTAAGAGTTTATTACTCATAATTTATTGTTATTATATGATTGGTGATATTATGTATAATTATTAATTTTATTATTAGTCATTTAGTAATTAACATTATTATGATTATTATTATCATCATCATCATCATCATTACAAGTAGTAGTATTACTATTTTCATTTATTTACATGTATTAAAGGTAATTGTATATTGTCCCAGGAAAATATAGATTGATTAGATTGATTATTACCAATAGTAAGATGAAAAACCAGAGTCAAGCCAATTTGGACCTTTCCACAAAGTTTATCTGTATTACATATAATATTTGCCCTGCAATTAGAGAGAAGATGTAATTTAAGGAATGTGACGTTGCTGCCATCTCCTGGACCCAATAAATAATTCCAAATAAAAAGTTTAAATGGGATATCTACATTTGATTTTTCCTTTATATTTACGAGTCAATGTGGTTTTGGACATAGTCTCATACACAGCCACAAGATATGCTCAAACATTGCAAAGACACATTGCCTCAATATATATGTGTGCGTGTGTTTGCATGAATGTCTAATTTTCTTTCCATAAAAAAAGGAAAAAAACAATAAATATATATGCTCAAGAATTATATAGATATATTCTTGAGCAATGCAATACAGAACTTTAACCACATGGTGGCATCCAAACTCTTAAAACGTGAAGTAGTCAGCTCAACATACACTTATATATACAAAGTGAAGTAAGTCTTATGTTCCATGTCCATATGAAAAGGTACTAAGCCTCATCAATGCAATTGCGCTGTTTAACAACACACACACACAAACACATATATATGTGTATATATGAACAATATATAAAACGTTTCTATATATTTTTTAGATATATATACAGAGAGAGAGAGAGAGAGAGAGAGAGAGAGAGAGCTCTTAAAACATGAAAACATGCGTATATAAATATATTGTAAGTCTTATGATACGTCCATAATCTATACATTAAGTAAACCTCACGATATATATATATGTAGCTAGGTATATATTAATATCTAGAGAGAATATGACAATATTACCGAGTATATCAATGTGTGTGTATATATTACATTGCACATGTAACACTGATGGATGCCGCCGTGTAGTGAAACAATGCCTTTTTCAGTAAGAAGAGTTCAATTTATGTCACCACACACACACTTATAACAGAACTCTTGCAACTTATAACAGTGCATGCAATGGTGCAGTTGAACCACACGGTGGCATCCAAGCTCCATCAGTGTTACATGCAGCAGTTCCCTCAGTACTCACGCACACACACATAATATATATATAGATGCCTTTCTCTATTATTTCACCAATAATGTGCTCATAAATCTTGTGCTTGTGTGTTTCTATGTATTTAGCCATTGCAGTAAGCTCTAGTAATTGCTGGCTATTAAAAAGGCGCGAAATATTGATAAAATGTACGTTATGTTAAATGTATACATTGTTTTGAGTACACTTAGTACTACTTTTTCATACAACATTCATATATATATATATATGAATGTTGTATGAAAAAGTAGTACTAAGTGTACTCAAAACAATGTATAAATTATATATATTATATGCATGTGTGTATGTATACATACATATATATAATATATGTATGTATACATACATATATATTATATATATATGTATACATACATATATATATTATATATATATATATATATATATATATACACATATATATACATACATACACACACGCATATAATATAATATATATAATACACAGAATATAATATATACATATATATACATATATATATATATATATATATATATATATATATATATATATATATATACATATATATATATATATATATATATTATATATGAATGTTGTATGCAAAAGTAGTACTAAGTGTACTCAAAACAATGTATAATTTTATATAATAAATATAATATATATAAATGCATATAAAACGCATGTAGAAAAACAACTCTTTTGGCACAGACACAGGTAGGTGGCTCTTAAAAGAGCCGTTGGGTATTAAGGGAAAACGTCAAAGCGCTCCGTTTAAGCGCGCTCTCCGCGGATACGGCGGGCCAGCTGGATGTCCTTAGGCATAATGGTGACTCTCTTGGCGTGGATGGCGCACAGGTTAGTGTCTTCAAACAGACCCACCAAGTACGCCTCGCTTGCCTCCTGCAGAGCCATGACGGCGGAGCTCTGGAAGCGCAGATCGGTCTTGAAGTCCTGAGCGATCTCACGCACCAGGCGCTGGAAGGGCAGCTTGCGGATCAACAGCTCAGTGGATTTCTGGTAGCGACGGATCTCTCTCAGAGCGACGGTGCCGGGCCTGTAACGGTGAGGCTTCTTCACGCCGCCGGTAGCCGGGGCGCTCTTGCGGGCTGCCTTGGTGGCCAGCTGCTTCCTCGGGGCCTTGCCACCGGTGGACTTGCGGGCGGTCTGCTTCGTTCTTGCCATGGCGCTGAACTCTTGAAAGAGAATAACGCTCCCTCGCCTCCTCACGGCCCTTTTAAGCTTTAGAGCCGCTCGTCGCCGATTGGACGTGTCGGAGCTGCCAGCGTCTGATAGGGCGTCTTCAAAATCGAGCTTGCGCGCTATTGGCCGTCATTCCGAACCGCAAAATACTGCTGTTAGAACACAGTGGCGGCTTACTGCTGTCCAGCCTGGTTTTATGTACACTAAACGCAATGCAGGTTGATCGCTCTCATTTGTTTATTCAACAATACTTATCTCCGCACACACGAACATAATACCCACCCGTGTGTATATATCTAGGTATTTTCAGCTTGTAAATATTTATCTTGTCAATTGTTTTAGTGCTTTTACTCATTGATCAAAAGCATAATAGTGTGTGCATGTATGTGTATATCTATATATATCTATATATATCTATATCTATATATATATCTATATATATATATATCTATATCCATATCTATATATATATATAAATATAGACACACATCGCGTTATATATACTATTTTCATTTTAGTTTATTCCTTTATCACGTAACGTGATAAAGGAATTCATAGAATATGCACTACACGTATTTTGCGTGTATTACATGTACTGCGTGTTGTGTTACTGGTGAGGAAACGTAGCACTTTTTGAGTAGAGTTGGGTGGCTCTTAAAAGAGCCTTTGGGTATGGACAAAGAAGCGGAGATTTACTTGGCCTTGACCGCCTTCTCGGTCTTCTTGGGGAGAAGCACAGCCTGAATGTTGGGCAGCACACCACCCTGGGCAATGGTAACTCCTCCGAGCAGTTTGTTCAACTCCTCGTCGTTGCGAACAGCCAGCTGCAGATGACGGGGGATGATACGAGTCTTCTTGTTGTCGCGGGCGGCGTTGCCGGCCAACTCGAGAATCTCAGCGGTAAGATACTCCAGCACGGCGGCAAGGTAGACGGGGGCACCGGCGCCAACACGCTCTGCGTAGTTTCCTTTGCGCAGGAGCCTGTGCACACGGCCCACGGGGAACTGCAGCCCAGCGCGGGAAGAGCGAGTCTTGGCCTTGGCCCTAGCCTTGCCGCCGGTTTTGCCTCTTCCGCTCATGATGCAGGTCAGATGTGTTCGCTGAACAAAGCTGAAATAAAGCGAGAAGGCTCCCGGGCGCTGTTGATAAAGCAAAAGCGCCTACGTTCCTATTGGCTGCAAGCTTCGCGCAGCAACAGCCAATAGCGTCCCCGCCGTCGAACTCTAGCGGCCGCTCCCCCCTCCTCCTCGTGCAGCCTCCTCCCCCCTCCTCCTCGTGCAGTGTAAACGCTTGGCGCTGAGACAGCCAATCGCGTGTCCGCCGTCCAACGCCAGCGCCCGCCCTCCGCTGCTCGCTTTGGGCCCCCACCTCCCCCTCCTCCTCGTGCTGCCTGCTTTGTGTGTGTGTGAGACAGAGACCTACTGCTGCAGACAGAGACTTATGCCTTCCCGCTCAAATAAATCTAAAGTTGTAAACGAAAAGAAATAACCTAATAAACAAACTAATGAAACGAATACCTACAGTGGCTGTGGTTGTGCTATGACAGCTACTTATATGGGAGCCGTATTTGTATGTTAAAATGATGATCATACAACGATAAATAGTGTCATACGCCATACACATTAGACACTGTTATATGCTTTGAATACATATATGTACGTGTTTATAGCAAAGGAAGCTCTTTGAAACGAAACTGTGGGTGGCTCTTAAAAGAGCCGTTGTTAGAGAGGAACAAAACATGAAGGTAAACGGCACCGTTTACTTCTTCTTGGGGGCAGCCTTCTTGGGCTTCGCCGCCTTGGGCTTGGCCGCTTTGGGCTTGACAGCCTTGGCTTTCTTTGGGCTCTTGGTGGCTTTCTTGGGAGCCGCCGGCTTCTTCGCCTTCTTGGGGCTCTTGGTTGCCTTCTTCGCAGCCGCTGCGGGTTTCTTGGCCTTTTTGGGAGACTTCTTGGCCGCGGCGGGCTTCTTCGCCGCTACCTTCTTGGGCTTTTTCGCGGCAGCCGGTTTCTTGGCGGCGGGCTTCTTGGCTTTAGGAGCAGCCTTCTTGGCCGGCTTCTTCTTGGCCTCGGCCTGCTTCTTGTTGAGCTTGAAAGAGCCCGACGCGCCGGTGCCTTTGGTCTGCACCAGAGTGCCCTTGGTGACGAGGCTCTTGACGGCGATCTTAACGCGAGAGTTGTTCTTCTCCACGTCGTAGCCGCCGGCAGCCAGGGCTTTCTTCAGGGCGGCGAGGGACACGCCGCTCCTCTCCTTGGATGCCGAGACGGCCTTGACGATAAGCTCGCCGACGCTGGGGCCGGCCTTCTTGGGGCGGGCGGCCGCCTTCTTCTTGGGGGCCTTGGCGGGCGCCGAGGCGGCTGGGGCGGGAGCGACTTCTGCCATCGTTCTGCTTTGCTGCGTGCTGGAGCGAGCACTGTGTGTCTGCTGCTGTAGCGTTCTGTGGAACCTCCCTCAGCGGCGAGGGGGGCGGCCCTTAAGCGCCGCATGAGAACGTTGTAGACTCAACCCGGCCGGTGCTGTGCAGCCGTGGCGCAGCTGCAGGCTCGCGTTGTGTTTTCTCGCCGCGTTTCTCGCACGAAATCCGCGCGCGTGGCCAACCTGGCGAGCGTTAAAGCACTCTCCCGCCTCCGAGAGGCCCCCTCGCGTGTCGTGAAGGCGGAAAGGGCGGCGTGCGGACGGCGCCTTTCTCGCGGCGCTCCTCGAAGCGCGCCGAGCCGGCCGCGCTCCGAACGGGCAACGGCGCATTTGGCGTGCTTATCGTGTAATAATGTCGTGAAAGGGTATCGCGAGCGGGGCGAACGGCGTGGGTGTCGTCGGAGGAGAGTGTGGGCGAGAGCGTGTCGGGTGTGTGAGGCGCGTGTGCGTAGTTTAGCTGGTGTTGCGGGGCGCCCTTGTGGAGTGCGTAAAGCACAGTGCGCGCGCGGTGTGTTGCGCGAATGGACGACTCCCGCAGTCGACTCCCACGCGTCTTTGTCGCCGCCTGGTCTTCGTCGCCGGCGCCCCGCACTCGGATCGGCGCTCCTCGTGGCGCGCTCGGCTCTTGTGGGTCCCGGGCTCCGGGCGCGGCTCGTTAGGCGCACCTGAATCGACTCGGCGCTCCGTTAACGAGCCCTAATTCCCCCAAACACCGGCCCTCCACCAGCCCTAAGACCCCCCAACCCTAATTTATTCTAACTCTAAACCTCCTAACCCTAACATATTCTAACCCTAAGCCCCTCAACCCTAATATATTCTAACCCTAAGCACCATAACCCTAATATATTCTAACCCTAAGCACCCTAACCCTAATATATTCTAACCCTAACATATTCTAACCCTAAGCCCCCTAACCCTAACATATTCTAACCCAAAGCCCCCTAACCCTAACATATTCTAACCCTAAGCCCCCTAACCCTAACATATTCTAACCCTAAGCCCCTCAACCCTAATATATTCTAACCCTAAGCCCCTCAACCCTAATATATTCTAACCCTAAGCACCCTAACCCTAATATATTCTAACCCTAACATATTCTAACCCTAAGCCCCCTAACCCTAACATATTCTAACCCTAAGCCCCCTAACCCTAACATATTCTAACCCTAAGCCCCCTAACCCTAATATATTCTAACCCTAAGCCCCATAACCCTAACATATTCTAACCCTAATATATTCTAACCCTAAGCACCATAACCCTAATTTATTATAACCCTAATTTATTACAACCCTAACCCTAATTCATGACAACCCCAACCGCCCAGAACCCTAATACAGAAGAAAAAAATGAGCGTGAGGCCACACTTTTATTGTGGTAACATTTTTAATAGATCCAAATATAGCAGTAGGTAAAGGCCTACATGAACATTCTGTCAATCGGAAGGCTGAGGCCTAGCGGCTAAATTCACACTCCACGAGCGCTGCAATACTGAGGCCTAACTCCTAACTTTACCTGAACACACCGCAGCAGCACTGTAACACTGAGGCCTAGTGCCTACTTTTACCTGCGCGCTCACTCTACCTGCTGTAGAACCTCGTTGCCTAGCTGCGGCTCTTACGCGTACGCATTCCACAAGCACCCGTAGAACTCTGAGGCCTAGCTTCTAAATACACCTGCACACGCTGCAGCAGCACTACATAACTGAGGCCTAACTTATCAAGACACCGAAAAACACTGCAGAAGCACTATATTGCTCAGGCCTAACATATAAATAGACC
Source organism: Astyanax mexicanus (assembly GCF_023375975.1). Taxonomy (NCBI): domain Eukaryota; kingdom Metazoa; phylum Chordata; class Actinopteri; order Characiformes; family Acestrorhamphidae; genus Astyanax; species Astyanax mexicanus. The sequence goes on along the minus strand of NW_026040075.1, from coordinate 73,977 downwards.
TAAATACGCTGCAGAAGCACTATATTGCTCAGGCCTAACATATAAATAGATCTAAATACGCTGCAGAAGCACTATATTACTGAGGCCTAGCTCCTAAATGTACCTGCACACACTGCAGCAGCACTATAATACTGAGGCCTAACAAATCAATATACCTAAAAACTCTGCAGAACCACTACATAACTGAGGCCTTACTTATCAAGATACCTAAAAACACTGCAGCAGCACTACATTACTGAGGCCTTACTTATCAAGATACTTAAAAACGCTGCGGCAGCACTACATTACTGAGGCCTAGCTCCTAAATGTACCTGCACACACTGCAGCAGCACTATGATACTCAGCCCTAACTTATAGTGCTGCTGCAGTGTGTGCAGGTATATTCTACTGAGGCATAACATAGTAAAATGGTGCTGCTGCAGTGTTTTTTTTTTGGTATATTTATGAGGCCTAGCTCCTAAATGTACCTGCACACACTGAAGCAGCACTACAATACTGAGGCCTAACAAATCAATATACCTAAAAACGCTGCAGAAGCACTATATTGCTCAGGCCTAACATACAAATAGACACGAAAACTCTGCGGCAGCACTACATAACTGAGGCCTAGCACCTAAATGTACCTGCACACACTGCAGCAGCACTATGATACTCAGCCCTAACTTATAGTGCTGCTGCAGTGTGTGCAGGTATATACTACTGAGGCCTAACATATAAATATAACTAAAAAAACACTGCAGCAGCACCATATTACTGAGGCCTAGCTCCTAAATTAACCTGAACACACTGCAGCAGCACTGTAACACTGAGGCCTAGTGCCTACTTTTACCTGCGCGCTCACTCTACCTGCTGTAGAACCTTGTTGGCTAGCTGCGGCTCTTACACGTACGCATTCCACCAGCACCCGATGAACTGAGGCCTAGCTTCTAAATACACCTGCACACGCTGCAGCAACACTATGACAGACAGGCCTAACGTAGAAATATACCTGCACACACTGAAGCAGCACTATGATACTCAGGCGTAACATAGTAATGTAGTGCTGCTGCAGTGTGTGCAGGTATATTTATGAGACCTAACATATAAATATACCTGAAAATGCTGCAGCAGCACTACATAACTGATGCCTAACTTATCAATATACCTAAAAACACTGCAGAAGCACTATATTACTCAGGCCTAACATATAAATAGACCTAAAAACACTGCAGAAACACTACATAACTGAGGCCTAACTTATCAATATACCTAAAAACACTGCAGAAGCACTATATTACTCAGGCCTAACATATAAATAGACCTAAAAACACTGCAGAAACACTACATAACTGAGGCCTAACTTATCAATATACCTAAACCACCAGCACCTGTAGAACTCTGAGGCCTAGCTGTGTGCAGCAGCATAATAAGCTAAATTTCTACTCCAAACAGTAAGCGTGTTGCTTTACTACCCTGATCTGGTTCTACTTGCTGCCTGTTAAGACAAACATGACGCCAAAATTGGGGTCTCGCTTGCTGACCTGGGAGGGGGCTTATTTATGCCTTTGTAAGACGAAGCACACCTGGCTCTATCGTTCACACGCGGCTCTCGTTAGCAGCATCAGGTGTGGAAGCTCAGATGTTGGACCAACAGTCGTGTAGGGTGTGTTTTGTGTGGCTTACAGCTGATTTTCTGTTTATGGATGCAGAAAAAAGTTTGTAACACCACAAATAGGTTACATTTAACATTAATCATTCATAGCGACATATGATTTCTAATCACATGTTTATATGCAGCTCACTAGGAGCTAGTTTTGGTGTATGTCTAGATTCATTGGCTGTATTTTCTTGAAACAAATTACAACAGAGTTTGTCACAGTATGTGTCATAGGGCAGAGCAGTTACACGCTTATCATTGGGATTGTGTTACTACTAGGTAAGCTCAACTGTTCTTTAATTATAGCACTATAATAATCTAGCACTATAGTAATTATAGCACTTTGCACGTGGCTAATGTGTACATACATATGTGTACTTTGATCTCCTCTAGGCATAGACGTTGTGCAATATGTCACTTCCCCATGAATAGCATAATCTCTTATACACACTTTGTGCTGTACCACCTCTTATGTACTATTTGTGTGATTTATTGACCACCTATGTACTGGTCACTAGTGTCACTAGTCACTGCATAGCCCAGCACATAATGGGGAATCATGCGCCTTCCATTTCTTCTATCTATATATCTATATCTATATCTATATATCTATATCTATATCTCTATATCTATATCTCTATATCTATATCTATATATCTATATCTATATCTATATATATATCTATATATATATATATATGTATATATATATCTATATATATACATATATATATATATATATATATATATCTCTATATACATATATATATATATATCTCTATATACATATATATATATCTATATACATATCTAATATACATATACATATCTAATATATCATATATATATATATATATATATATATGTTCACAATTTTATTTATTATTTTTATACATATAAATATACACATTCACTACAATACACACACACACACACACTACGTATATGAATACTTAATGTTTTTTTTTTCTTTTCCAAAACACATTAGAAAAGGGACACGGAACGCTGCTCTTTAGTGGAAAACGTGGGTGGCTCTTAAAAGAGCCGTTGGGTTTGATCGGAGCGGGTTCGCTCTTTACTTGGAGCTGGTGTACTTGGTGACGGCCTTTGTTCCCTCGGAGACGGCGTGCTTGGCCAGCTCGCCGGGCAGAAGCAGGCGCACGGCGGTCTGGATCTCCCTGGAGGTGATGGTGGAACGCTTGTTGTAGTGAGCCAGGCGGGAAGACTCACCGGCGATGCGCTCGAAGATGTCGTTCACGAAGGAGTTCATGATACCCATCGCCTTTGAGGAGATTCCGGTGTCGGGGTGGACCTGCTTCAGCACCTTGTAGACGTAGATGGCGTAGCTCTCCTTCCTGGACTTTCTGCGCTTCTTGCCTCCCTTGCCGGCGGTCTTGGTGACGGCCTTCTTGGAGCCCTTCTTCGGGGCGGACTTTGCTGGCTCAGGCATCCTGCTCGTCTTCGAGTTAGACTGAAGAATGAGGGGGAGGCGACTAACCCCCACGTTATTTACACTCTGCTAGTCTAATTAACATGAGTCACGCCTTTCGAATGCCGTCAAACCACCATTGGACAAACACAGCTCGCTCCACTGTAATACCCCTCCCCCCCTCCCCCCCTCCCCCCTCCCCCCCCCAACCCCATCCACCCTCCACCCTCCACCCGCTGCTGCAGCCTGCTCTTTGTGTGCCTTCCCGCGCACACAGCGGCGAAGGCGACGGCCCCCGTGTAGGACTAAGTGTACTAAGTTTAAGACCGTTTTATACCTTGTAAAAATTGACGCTTCGTATGCGTTAGCTTAGAAGCGGACAAATAAAGACATATGCGCTTTGAGAGCGCGCACAAACGCGCGCCTGTATGTTTATTCATCACTTTGCCTTCGTGTAAACTAATGTCTGGTTCAGTTGAATGGCCGGGAGATCCTACGGCGGTCCTCTAAAACTACCTAAAACTCATACAATAATTGACTTTACGCTGACGCTTCTTATTCCCAGACTCGGATATTTATATGATGAAAATCTATTCTTTAATAACACACGTGCGTATACATATACACACACACACACACACACTGGTAGGCATATATGTATAAATTATCTATAAATATATAGCGTACACACACACACACACACAATAATACTGATATCCTTAAATATATCTTTCATAGTGCATTTCCACACTTTATCTGCTAATTCACGGGCAGTGGGACGTTTTATATAGGGAAATTTAGTGTTATTCAACTACTGTATCTTATTCAAACACGGAAAACTTGTCTTTGGGTGGATTTGTGGGTGGCTCTTAAAAGAGCCGTTGTTGTTTGCGTTGTTCTAGACGAGCGTTTAACCTCCGAATCCGTAAAGAGTGCGTCCCTGGCGTTTCAGGGCGTACACCACATCCATGGCGGTGACGGTCTTTCTCTTGGCGTGCTCGGTGTAGGTGACGGCGTCTCTGATCACGTTCTCCAGGAACACTTTCAGCACACCGCGGGTCTCCTCGTAGATCAGACCGGAGATACGCTTGACGCCACCACGACGCGCAAGACGGCGGATAGCGGGCTTGGTGATGCCCTGGATGTTATCGCGAAGAACTTTGCGGTGACGCTTGGCGCCTCCTTTCCCGAGCCCCTTGCCTCCTTTTCCTCGGCCGGACATCGTTGCTGCTCTTGCTCCCTGTCGACGAGAAGAGAAAGAATGAAGTTAGAGCGGCCGGCCGGCGCCTGATATTCTACTCTACCGGACCTAGTTGAAGACAGAGAGGCGGAGCCCAGTACAAAGCAGCTGGGTGGCCCCTCGCGGTGAGGCCGTCCGCACCGCCCCCGCACGCTAGAGCGCTACAGAAAGACTGATTATAAACCGTATCTGCTTGAAAGTAATAACTGTAGATATCTTACACCAATGAATGCTGAATATTACATATTGCCAGACCGACTTTATGAAGCACTGAACCGCGTGGGACATTTGAATATTTTCCCCTCACCAAACAAACGGAGGGCAACGTACAAAAACATTTCGCTGTGTGTTTGTTCATTTGTTGGTTTTAGTAGTTGGTTTGAGTGTTGTACAAAGCCTATATTCAGCCAAAAAATAAAAAGCTTAATAAATATTGTCGTAATATATATCACTACATCATCTCTAAATCCCAGTGTTATCGCTCAAGAGACATGTAGTAGCAGTACAAACCCAAATACTCCATAAAAAAAAAGTAAATAAATCTAATAAAAATATTAATAATAATAATCCTTGAGAAATTCAACGTGTGGACCACAAAAAGGACGATTAATGTGTATCATGTACGTTTTATCAAATATAAGCCATTTTGTAAAGTGCATTCGTCAAACTAGGTGTATGTATTTACGGAGTTCATTAAACTTCTACTAATGTGTACTTCGGAAGTACTTTGAAAATTGTGCTGGGAGGTTGATTTATTTTCTAACAATCTTTCGGAATATGCTCCAATCCTTTTTTCTCACTTTACACATAAAATAATTATATCAGTTAATAATAACCCTCTTGATCCATAAGAAATGAACACTACTACACAACCATATGTGGCCCTCAAAATCCAAAATCATGTAAACAAATAAAACATTACAAAAGCAGGTAGAAAGATTTGTATTCTCACTCACTCATTTACAAATCTCTGCAGTGTACTCCTTAAACCTATTTCAATGTTACATGGAGATAGCATTAAAGAAATGTATACATATATTTAGTATGTTTTGTCAATCAAAAATACTAGGGCGGAATGAATCATGTTTTGGGTTCTAACATAGGAGCTGTGTATAATCTTTTCTTTTTCATTTTTCTATTTCTTTTTTGGTTTATATATATATATATATATATTTATATTTATATATATATAGATTATTTTAGGTATATACATTTTATTAGAGTTATTCTTGTTATGTTTTTTTTTGGTTTATGTTTCGTATTGTCCCTTCAAATTTCCTACAACAAAAAATAACACGGCAAAAAATCCTGCTTTAACATATTTCAGGCTTAGTGGATCATCAGTGGGCAACATTTGCAAATGGAAGGGGGCAAGATCCTCTGCTCTTTATTATAAAGTTGTAGCCATATATGCGGATCGTGTTAAACAACTGAAAAAGGAATCTCATTCTATTATCTTTATATGATAATATATAAAAGACAAATGCCCTAATCAAATTGTGATGAAAAGTACACATTTGTAGGCCATCTCTTGAAATAAACTATGGGTCAGAAACCTGTCGTAATGTAACACAATAAGCTCTAAATCACAGAGTGTTGGAACAGTCGAAGAAATAACCATAATAATAATAATATTTATTAGTAGTAGTAGTAGTAGTAGTAGTAGTGAGTAAGTATGTTTCTCAGAGACAGCCTGTCTTCTCATGGATAATAATCTGCCGTGTGAAATCCAAAATGTGGAACACACGAAGCACGATTACTGTGTCTCATGCATGTTTGATCAAATATAAGCTATTTGTTAAAGTGTATTCGCCAAACTAAGTGTACTCAATTACGGAGTTCACTAAACGTCTACTAATGCGTACCTCTAAAGTACTTCATAAATTGTGCTGGGAGTAGCAAATACATTACAACTCAAATTAAATAGTTGTTAATATTTGAATTTCAATCCGTCATTCCCTCTCAGACCCGAGCCATTTCGCTCACTTCGCTACACATAAAATATTGCAGTTAAAAACTCTCTTGATCCATGTGAACTAACACAATTAGACAACCATATGTGGCCCTCGTAATCCAAAATCATGCAAACAAATAAAATTTCAAAACAGGTCAAAAGATTTGTATTCTCACTCACTCATTCATAAATCTCTGCAGTGTATTCCTTCGACCAGCAGATGGACTCCAAGCTCCACCAAAAAACATCTCCCTTAGAACTGTCTGTCAAACCACACACAAACAAAGACAAAACAACAATTTACAAGATCAGTACATTAAACATATGTCAATGTTACATGGAGATAGCATTACATAAAATTATTAATACATTTATTATGTTTAAAATGTCTTAATATTAATATCTTTTCATGCATACAAAATAAATGCTGGGACACGTTGAAGGAAGTGGTTGGAAAAGAGAAAAAAGGTAAACATCAATTATTGCATATTATGGATATACACAAGCTCACTCTCACACACACATCCACACACATATAATAATAAATACATGAACATACATATAATTACATATCATTTCACATATATCTTTTGGTTTCTTTTTCTATGTCTTATGTGTTTTATATATATATTATTTTAGGTATATATATTATATTATATTTATTTGTGTTAGTTTCATTTGTTTTCTGTTTCATTTTGTCCCTTCAAATGTACCCAAACAAAAAAGAAATAATACAACAAATGAAATGCCTTAACATATGTACTGCTTAGTGGATCACCAGTGGGCAACTTTTGCAAATGGAAGGGGGGGAAAAACATCTTGCAAGATACAACAACAACAACTACCATAATAATAATAATAATAATAATAATAATAATAATAATAATAATAATAATTATTATTATTATTATTATAATTATTATTATTATGATTATTATTATTATTAGTAGTAGTAGTAGTAGTGAGTAAGTAGGTTTCTCAGAGAAAGCCTGTCTTCTCATGGACAATAATATGCCTTGTGAAATCCAAATTGTGGAACACACGAAGCACGATTACTGTGTCTCATGTATGTTTTATCAAATAGAAAAGAGTTTTCAAGTGTATTCGTCAAACTAAGTGTACTCAATTACAGAGTTCATTAAACTTCTACTAATGTGTACCTCTAAAGTACTTCAAAAATTGTGCTGGGCTTTGTAAATAATTGACAACTCAAATAAAATATTTGTTATTATTCGAATTCATGTCAATAATTCGCACTATGCCCCAATCCTTTTCACTCACTCTACACATAATATATTTGGTTCAGTGAAAATTTCTCCTGATCCATGTGAAATAACAGTATTAGACCACCATATGTGGCCCCCCTAATCCAAAATCATGTAAACAAATAAAACATTTCAAAACAGGTAAAAAGATTTGCTTTCTCACCCACTCATTCATAATTCTTTGCAGTGTCTGCATTCGACCAGCAGATGGGCTGCAAGCTCCACCAAAAAACAAGATCAGTACATTAAACCTATTTCAACCTTCCATAGAGATAGCATTAAATAAATAAATAACTCATATATAACTATATATATATACACAACAAATTAACATTATTCATGTTATAATTATTATTACACATATTAACACACCTTAAAATACACCTTAACAATTGGACAGAACGCCAATGACATAATTAGTAAAGATTTAATTATTTCTTAGGACTCAAGTCAAGTATACCAATGATGAAATATTTAAATGTGTCCTAAAGACTTGGTTCACTAGTCAGAGAGTAGCGGTTTAAATCTTGCCTTTAACCTTAGCTCCAAAAAATTATTTCATTCTTCTATCCAAAATAGTTAGAAATTAAAAGCACGGCCAAAAAACATGTATTGATTCCACGTTTAGTAACTCTTAACTTGTGTAAGCAATATTTAGCGAGCAGAATTACGCAAAATGGCGGCCATTTAAGGAAAACCAAATATCCACAAACGGTAGATTTTTAGAGAGTGGGGGAATGGACATTGCAGTTAAACTTTGCCCCGTAAAAAGATAATTTAATGCAATTACATTAATAAACTACACATCAAATTCGCTGTACCTCGTGACCTCTGACCTCTGACCTAGAGAAGGGAATGGCCGCCATTTTGTGAACCACGAAAACGTAAACAAACCCGCACGCTAAGCTAAGCTAAGCTATGCTAGCGCCTAGTTACCTATTCGGAAGCCATAGCAACCGCTCATGTAGGCGAGTTTCAACAACACTGTGGCTAAATACACTAATCACAATATAAAATACATACACAGGGGACAGAATGAACACCTACCTGCTAGTTTAGTGCAGTATATTTGGCCAATTTAATGGTACATGCTAATCGCTAATTTAGCTTCACTCACCTAGCTAGCAGCCCAGATAGCCAACAAACTAGCACTCCAGACACTCCACCCGTGGCCGGAGAATATACATATAATATATATCTTTATTATATATATATATATATATATATATATATATATATATATATATATATATATATATATATATATATATATATATATATATATATATATAGTGTGTGTGTGTGTGTGTAGAGAGAGAGAGAGAGAGAGAGAGACTAAAGTCTTAGTAGTGCCATGTACACGTGTCTAAAAAAATCACCCTATGGTCAAATACCAAAGAAAGTCATAATAATAATAATAAAAAAAATTATAATAAGAATAAGAATATTTATTATTATTATATTTTATTTTTTTGTTTAATTATTAATTTTTTTATTAACGCCATAATATCATTAATTATATTAGTGTTAATGTTGGTAAATTTGATTACGTATAATAAATATTAATAATGCTTTATTAATAAATAGTGAATAATAATTTGTTATTATTAATTATTAGTAGTATCATTCTGATTGTTATTATTATTATTATTATTATTATTATTAGTAGTAGTAGTAGTAGGAGTAGGAGTAGTAGTAGTATTATAAATGTTCATATAAGTAATTTGTATTACTATTAGTAATGGTAATATTAGTCATTTTATTTACTATTAAGAGTTTATTACTCATAATTTATTGTTATTATATGATTGGTGATATTATGTATAATTATTAATTTTATTATTAGTCATTTAGTAATTAACATTATTATGATTATTATTATCATCATCATCATCATCATTACAAGTAGTAGTATTACTATTTTCATTTATTTACATGTATTAAAGGTAATTGTATATTGTCCCAGGAAAATATAGATTGATTAGATTGATTATTACCAATAGTAAGATGAAAAACCAGAGTCAAGCCAATTTGGACCTTTCCACAAAGTTTATCTGTATTACATATAATATTTGCCCTGCAATTAGAGAGAAGATGTAATTTAAGGAATGTGACGTTGCTGCCATCTCCTGGACCCAATAAATAATTCCAAATAAAAAGTTTAAATGGGATATCTACATTTGATTTTTCCTTTATATTTACGAGTCAATGTGGTTTTGGACATAGTCTCATACACAGCCACAAGATATGCTCAAACATTGCAAAGACACATTGCCTCAATATATATGTGTGCGTGTGTTTGCATGAATGTCTAATTTTCTTTCCATAAAAAAAGGAAAAAAACAATAAATATATATGCTCAAGAATTATATAGATATATTCTTGAGCAATGCAATACAGAACTTTAACCACATGGTGGCATCCAAACTCTTAAAACGTGAAGTAGTCAGCTCAACATACACTTATATATACAAAGTGAAGTAAGTCTTATGTTCCATGTCCATATGAAAAGGTACTAAGCCTCATCAATGCAATTGCGCTGTTTAACAACACACACACACAAACACATATATATGTGTATATATGAACAATATATAAAACGTTTCTATATATTTTTTAGATATATATACAGAGAGAGAGAGAGAGAGAGAGAGAGAGAGAGAGCTCTTAAAACATGAAAACATGCGTATATAAATATATTGTAAGTCTTATGATACGTCCATAATCTATACATTAAGTAAACCTCACGATATATATATATGTAGCTAGGTATATATTAATATCTAGAGAGAATATGACAATATTACCGAGTATATCAATGTGTGTGTATATATTACATTGCACATGTAACACTGATGGATGCCGCCGTGTAGTGAAACAATGCCTTTTTCAGTAAGAAGAGTTCAATTTATGTCACCACACACACACTTATAACAGAACTCTTGCAACTTATAACAGTGCATGCAATGGTGCAGTTGAACCACACGGTGGCATCCAAGCTCCATCAGTGTTACATGCAGCAGTTCCCTCAGTACTCACGCACACACACATAATATATATATAGATGCCTTTCTCTATTATTTCACCAATAATGTGCTCATAAATCTTGTGCTTGTGTGTTTCTATGTATTTAGCCATTGCAGTAAGCTCTAGTAATTGCTGGCTATTAAAAAGGCGCGAAATATTGATAAAATGTACGTTATGTTAAATGTATACATTGTTTTGAGTACACTTAGTACTACTTTTTCATACAACATTCATATATATATATATATGAATGTTGTATGAAAAAGTAGTACTAAGTGTACTCAAAACAATGTATAAATTATATATATTATATGCATGTGTGTATGTATACATACATATATATAATATATGTATGTATACATACATATATATTATATATATATGTATACATACATATATATATTATATATATATATATATATATATATATACACATATATATACATACATACACACACGCATATAATATAATATATATAATACACAGAATATAATATATACATATATATACATATATATATATATATATATATATATATATATATATATATATATATACATATATATATATATATATATATATTATATATGAATGTTGTATGCAAAAGTAGTACTAAGTGTACTCAAAACAATGTATAATTTTATATAATAAATATAATATATATAAATGCATATAAAACGCATGTAGAAAAACAACTCTTTTGGCACAGACACAGGTAGGTGGCTCTTAAAAGAGCCGTTGGGTATTAAGGGAAAACGTCAAAGCGCTCCGTTTAAGCGCGCTCTCCGCGGATACGGCGGGCCAGCTGGATGTCCTTAGGCATAATGGTGACTCTCTTGGCGTGGATGGCGCACAGGTTAGTGTCTTCAAACAGACCCACCAAGTACGCCTCGCTTGCCTCCTGCAGAGCCATGACGGCGGAGCTCTGGAAGCGCAGATCGGTCTTGAAGTCCTGAGCGATCTCACGCACCAGGCGCTGGAAGGGCAGCTTGCGGATCAACAGCTCAGTGGATTTCTGGTAGCGACGGATCTCTCTCAGAGCGACGGTGCCGGGCCTGTAACGGTGAGGCTTCTTCACGCCGCCGGTAGCCGGGGCGCTCTTGCGGGCTGCCTTGGTGGCCAGCTGCTTCCTCGGGGCCTTGCCACCGGTGGACTTGCGGGCGGTCTGCTTCGTTCTTGCCATGGCGCTGAACTCTTGAAAGAGAATAACGCTCCCTCGCCTCCTCACGGCCCTTTTAAGCTTTAGAGCCGCTCGTCGCCGATTGGACGTGTCGGAGCTGCCAGCGTCTGATAGGGCGTCTTCAAAATCGAGCTTGCGCGCTATTGGCCGTCATTCCGAACCGCAAAATACTGCTGTTAGAACACAGTGGCGGCTTACTGCTGTCCAGCCTGGTTTTATGTACACTAAACGCAATGCAGGTTGATCGCTCTCATTTGTTTATTCAACAATACTTATCTCCGCACACACGAACATAATACCCACCCGTGTGTATATATCTAGGTATTTTCAGCTTGTAAATATTTATCTTGTCAATTGTTTTAGTGCTTTTACTCATTGATCAAAAGCATAATAGTGTGTGCATGTATGTGTATATCTATATATATCTATATATATCTATATCTATATATATATCTATATATATATATATCTATATCCATATCTATATATATATATAAATATAGACACACATCGCGTTATATATACTATTTTCATTTTAGTTTATTCCTTTATCACGTAACGTGATAAAGGAATTCATAGAATATGCACTACACGTATTTTGCGTGTATTACATGTACTGCGTGTTGTGTTACTGGTGAGGAAACGTAGCACTTTTTGAGTAGAGTTGGGTGGCTCTTAAAAGAGCCTTTGGGTATGGACAAAGAAGCGGAGATTTACTTGGCCTTGACCGCCTTCTCGGTCTTCTTGGGGAGAAGCACAGCCTGAATGTTGGGCAGCACACCACCCTGGGCAATGGTAACTCCTCCGAGCAGTTTGTTCAACTCCTCGTCGTTGCGAACAGCCAGCTGCAGATGACGGGGGATGATACGAGTCTTCTTGTTGTCGCGGGCGGCGTTGCCGGCCAACTCGAGAATCTCAGCGGTAAGATACTCCAGCACGGCGGCAAGGTAGACGGGGGCACCGGCGCCAACACGCTCTGCGTAGTTTCCTTTGCGCAGGAGCCTGTGCACACGGCCCACGGGGAACTGCAGCCCAGCGCGGGAAGAGCGAGTCTTGGCCTTGGCCCTAGCCTTGCCGCCGGTTTTGCCTCTTCCGCTCATGATGCAGGTCAGATGTGTTCGCTGAACAAAGCTGAAATAAAGCGAGAAGGCTCCCGGGCGCTGTTGATAAAGCAAAAGCGCCTACGTTCCTATTGGCTGCAAGCTTCGCGCAGCAACAGCCAATAGCGTCCCCGCCGTCGAACTCTAGCGGCCGCTCCCCCCTCCTCCTCGTGCAGCCTCCTCCCCCCTCCTCCTCGTGCAGTGTAAACGCTTGGCGCTGAGACAGCCAATCGCGTGTCCGCCGTCCAACGCCAGCGCCCGCCCTCCGCTGCTCGCTTTGGGCCCCCACCTCCCCCTCCTCCTCGTGCTGCCTGCTTTGTGTGTGTGTGAGACAGAGACCTACTGCTGCAGACAGAGACTTATGCCTTCCCGCTCAAATAAATCTAAAGTTGTAAACGAAAAGAAATAACCTAATAAACAAACTAATGAAACGAATACCTACAGTGGCTGTGGTTGTGCTATGACAGCTACTTATATGGGAGCCGTATTTGTATGTTAAAATGATGATCATACAACGATAAATAGTGTCATACGCCATACACATTAGACACTGTTATATGCTTTGAATACATATATGTACGTGTTTATAGCAAAGGAAGCTCTTTGAAACGAAACTGTGGGTGGCTCTTAAAAGAGCCGTTGTTAGAGAGGAACAAAACATGAAGGTAAACGGCACCGTTTACTTCTTCTTGGGGGCAGCCTTCTTGGGCTTCGCCGCCTTGGGCTTGGCCGCTTTGGGCTTGACAGCCTTGGCTTTCTTTGGGCTCTTGGTGGCTTTCTTGGGAGCCGCCGGCTTCTTCGCCTTCTTGGGGCTCTTGGTTGCCTTCTTCGCAGCCGCTGCGGGTTTCTTGGCCTTTTTGGGAGACTTCTTGGCCGCGGCGGGCTTCTTCGCCGCTACCTTCTTGGGCTTTTTCGCGGCAGCCGGTTTCTTGGCGGCGGGCTTCTTGGCTTTAGGAGCAGCCTTCTTGGCCGGCTTCTTCTTGGCCTCGGCCTGCTTCTTGTTGAGCTTGAAAGAGCCCGACGCGCCGGTGCCTTTGGTCTGCACCAGAGTGCCCTTGGTGACGAGGCTCTTGACGGCGATCTTAACGCGAGAGTTGTTCTTCTCCACGTCGTAGCCGCCGGCAGCCAGGGCTTTCTTCAGGGCGGCGAGGGACACGCCGCTCCTCTCCTTGGATGCCGAGACGGCCTTGACGATAAGCTCGCCGACGCTGGGGCCGGCCTTCTTGGGGCGGGCGGCCGCCTTCTTCTTGGGGGCCTTGGCGGGCGCCGAGGCGGCTGGGGCGGGAGCGACTTCTGCCATCGTTCTGCTTTGCTGCGTGCTGGAGCGAGCACTGTGTGTCTGCTGCTGTAGCGTTCTGTGGAACCTCCCTCAGCGGCGAGGGGGGCGGCCCTTAAGCGCCGCATGAGAACGTTGTAGACTCAACCCGGCCGGTGCTGTGCAGCCGTGGCGCAGCTGCAGGCTCGCGTTGTGTTTTCTCGCCGCGTTTCTCGCACGAAATCCGCGCGCGTGGCCAACCTGGCGAGCGTTAAAGCACTCTCCCGCCTCCGAGAGGCCCCCTCGCGTGTCGTGAAGGCGGAAAGGGCGGCGTGCGGACGGCGCCTTTCTCGCGGCGCTCCTCGAAGCGCGCCGAGCCGGCCGCGCTCCGAACGGGCAACGGCGCATTTGGCGTGCTTATCGTGTAATAATGTCGTGAAAGGGTATCGCGAGCGGGGCGAACGGCGTGGGTGTCGTCGGAGGAGAGTGTGGGCGAGAGCGTGTCGGGTGTGTGAGGCGCGTGTGCGTAGTTTAGCTGGTGTTGCGGGGCGCCCTTGTGGAGTGCGTAAAGCACAGTGCGCGCGCGGTGTGTTGCGCGAATGGACGACTCCCGCAGTCGACTCCCACGCGTCTTTGTCGCCGCCTGGTCTTCGTCGCCGGCGCCCCGCACTCGGATCGGCGCTCCTCGTGGCGCGCTCGGCTCTTGTGGGTCCCGGGCTCCGGGCGCGGCTCGTTAGGCGCACCTGAATCGACTCGGCGCTCCGTTAACGAGCCCTAATTCCCCCAAACACCGGCCCTCCACCAGCCCTAAGACCCCCCAACCCTAATTTATTCTAACTCTAAACCTCCTAACCCTAACATATTCTAACCCTAAGCCCCTCAACCCTAATATATTCTAACCCTAAGCACCATAACCCTAATATATTCTAACCCTAAGCACCCTAACCCTAATATATTCTAACCCTAACATATTCTAACCCTAAGCCCCCTAACCCTAACATATTCTAACCCAAAGCCCCCTAACCCTAACATATTCTAACCCTAAGCCCCCTAACCCTAACATATTCTAACCCTAAGCCCCTCAACCCTAATATATTCTAACCCTAAGCCCCTCAACCCTAATATATTCTAACCCTAAGCACCCTAACCCTAATATATTCTAACCCTAACATATTCTAACCCTAAGCCCCCTAACCCTAACATATTCTAACCCTAAGCCCCCTAACCCTAACATATTCTAACCCTAAGCCCCCTAACCCTAATATATTCTAACCCTAAGCCCCATAACCCTAACATATTCTAACCCTAATATATTCTAACCCTAAGCACCATAACCCTAATTTATTATAACCCTAATTTATTACAACCCTAACCCTAATTCATGACAACCCCAACCGCCCAGAACCCTAATACAGAAGAAAAAAATGAGCGTGAGGCCACACTTTTATTGTGGTAACATTTTTAATAGATCCAAATATAGCAGTAGGTAAAGGCCTACATGAACATTCTGTCAATCGGAAGGCTGAGGCCTAGCGGCTAAATTCACACTCCACGAGCGCTGCAATACTGAGGCCTAACTCCTAACTTTACCTGAACACACCGCAGCAGCACTGTAACACTGAGGCCTAGTGCCTACTTTTACCTGCGCGCTCACTCTACCTGCTGTAGAACCTCGTTGCCTAGCTGCGGCTCTTACGCGTACGCATTCCACAAGCACCCGTAGAACTCTGAGGCCTAGCTTCTAAATACACCTGCACACGCTGCAGCAGCACTACATAACTGAGGCCTAACTTATCAAGACACCGAAAAACACTGCAGAAGCACTATATTGCTCAGGCCTAACATATAAATAGACCTAAATACGCTGCAGAAGCACTATATTGCTCAGGCCTAACATATAAATAGATCTAAATACGCTGCAGAAGCACTATATTACTGAGGCCTAGCTCCTAAATGTACCTGCACACACTGCAGCAGCACTATAATACTGAGGCCTAACAAATCAATATACCTAAAAACTCTGCAGAACCACTACATAACTGAGGCCTTACTTATCAAGATACCTAAAAACACTGCAGCAGCACTACATTACTGAGGCCTTACTTATCAAGATACTT
Organism: Astyanax mexicanus; assembly: GCF_023375975.1. Taxonomy (NCBI): domain Eukaryota; kingdom Metazoa; phylum Chordata; class Actinopteri; order Characiformes; family Acestrorhamphidae; genus Astyanax; species Astyanax mexicanus. Next base: position 57,774 of record NW_026040075.1, on the reverse strand, counting down.
AAAAACGCTGCGGCAGCACTACATTACTGAGGCCTAGCTCCTAAATGTACCTGCACACACTGCAGCAGCACTATGATACTCAGCCCTAACTTATAGTGCTGCTGCAGTGTGTGCAGGTATATTCTACTGAGGCATAACATAGTAAAATGGTGCTGCTGCAGTGTTTTTTTTTTGGTATATTTATGAGGCCTAGCTCCTAAATGTACCTGCACACACTGAAGCAGCACTACAATACTGAGGCCTAACAAATCAATATACCTAAAAACGCTGCAGAAGCACTATATTGCTCAGGCCTAACATACAAATAGACACGAAAACTCTGCGGCAGCACTACATAACTGAGGCCTAGCACCTAAATGTACCTGCACACACTGCAGCAGCACTATGATACTCAGCCCTAACTTATAGTGCTGCTGCAGTGTGTGCAGGTATATACTACTGAGGCCTAACATATAAATATAACTAAAAAAACACTGCAGCAGCACCATATTACTGAGGCCTAGCTCCTAAATTAACCTGAACACACTGCAGCAGCACTGTAACACTGAGGCCTAGTGCCTACTTTTACCTGCGCGCTCACTCTACCTGCTGTAGAACCTTGTTGGCTAGCTGCGGCTCTTACACGTACGCATTCCACCAGCACCCGATGAACTGAGGCCTAGCTTCTAAATACACCTGCACACGCTGCAGCAACACTATGACAGACAGGCCTAACGTAGAAATATACCTGCACACACTGAAGCAGCACTATGATACTCAGGCGTAACATAGTAATGTAGTGCTGCTGCAGTGTGTGCAGGTATATTTATGAGACCTAACATATAAATATACCTGAAAATGCTGCAGCAGCACTACATAACTGATGCCTAACTTATCAATATACCTAAAAACACTGCAGAAGCACTATATTACTCAGGCCTAACATATAAATAGACCTAAAAACACTGCAGAAACACTACATAACTGAGGCCTAACTTATCAATATACCTAAAAACACTGCAGAAGCACTATATTACTCAGGCCTAACATATAAATAGACCTAAAAACACTGCAGAAACACTACATAACTGAGGCCTAACTTATCAATATACCTAAACCACCAGCACCTGTAGAACTCTGAGGCCTAGCTGTGTGCAGCAGCATAATAAGCTAAATTTCTACTCCAAACAGTAAGCGTGTTGCTTTACTACCCTGATCTGGTTCTACTTGCTGCCTGTTAAGACAAACATGACGCCAAAATTGGGGTCTCGCTTGCTGACCTGGGAGGGGGCTTATTTATGCCTTTGTAAGACGAAGCACACCTGGCTCTATCGTTCACACGCGGCTCTCGTTAGCAGCATCAGGTGTGGAAGCTCAGATGTTGGACCAACAGTCGTGTAGGGTGTGTTTTGTGTGGCTTACAGCTGATTTTCTGTTTATGGATGCAGAAAAAAGTTTGTAACACCACAAATAGGTTACATTTAACATTAATCATTCATAGCGACATATGATTTCTAATCACATGTTTATATGCAGCTCACTAGGAGCTAGTTTTGGTGTATGTCTAGATTCATTGGCTGTATTTTCTTGAAACAAATTACAACAGAGTTTGTCACAGTATGTGTCATAGGGCAGAGCAGTTACACGCTTATCATTGGGATTGTGTTACTACTAGGTAAGCTCAACTGTTCTTTAATTATAGCACTATAATAATCTAGCACTATAGTAATTATAGCACTTTGCACGTGGCTAATGTGTACATACATATGTGTACTTTGATCTCCTCTAGGCATAGACGTTGTGCAATATGTCACTTCCCCATGAATAGCATAATCTCTTATACACACTTTGTGCTGTACCACCTCTTATGTACTATTTGTGTGATTTATTGACCACCTATGTACTGGTCACTAGTGTCACTAGTCACTGCATAGCCCAGCACATAATGGGGAATCATGCGCCTTCCATTTCTTCTATCTATATATCTATATCTATATCTATATATCTATATCTATATCTCTATATCTATATCTCTATATCTATATCTATATATCTATATCTATATCTATATATATATCTATATATATATATATATATGTATATATATATCTATATATATACATATATATATATATATATATATATATCTCTATATACATATATATATATATATCTCTATATACATATATATATATCTATATACATATCTAATATACATATACATATCTAATATATCATATATATATATATATATATATATGTTCACAATTTTATTTATTATTTTTATACATATAAATATACACATTCACTACAATACACACACACACACACACTACGTATATGAATACTTAATGTTTTTTTTTTCTTTTCCAAAACACATTAGAAAAGGGACACGGAACGCTGCTCTTTAGTGGAAAACGTGGGTGGCTCTTAAAAGAGCCGTTGGGTTTGATCGGAGCGGGTTCGCTCTTTACTTGGAGCTGGTGTACTTGGTGACGGCCTTTGTTCCCTCGGAGACGGCGTGCTTGGCCAGCTCGCCGGGCAGAAGCAGGCGCACGGCGGTCTGGATCTCCCTGGAGGTGATGGTGGAACGCTTGTTGTAGTGAGCCAGGCGGGAAGACTCACCGGCGATGCGCTCGAAGATGTCGTTCACGAAGGAGTTCATGATACCCATCGCCTTTGAGGAGATTCCGGTGTCGGGGTGGACCTGCTTCAGCACCTTGTAGACGTAGATGGCGTAGCTCTCCTTCCTGGACTTTCTGCGCTTCTTGCCTCCCTTGCCGGCGGTCTTGGTGACGGCCTTCTTGGAGCCCTTCTTCGGGGCGGACTTTGCTGGCTCAGGCATCCTGCTCGTCTTCGAGTTAGACTGAAGAATGAGGGGGAGGCGACTAACCCCCACGTTATTTACACTCTGCTAGTCTAATTAACATGAGTCACGCCTTTCGAATGCCGTCAAACCACCATTGGACAAACACAGCTCGCTCCACTGTAATACCCCTCCCCCCCTCCCCCCCTCCCCCCTCCCCCCCCCAACCCCATCCACCCTCCACCCTCCACCCGCTGCTGCAGCCTGCTCTTTGTGTGCCTTCCCGCGCACACAGCGGCGAAGGCGACGGCCCCCGTGTAGGACTAAGTGTACTAAGTTTAAGACCGTTTTATACCTTGTAAAAATTGACGCTTCGTATGCGTTAGCTTAGAAGCGGACAAATAAAGACATATGCGCTTTGAGAGCGCGCACAAACGCGCGCCTGTATGTTTATTCATCACTTTGCCTTCGTGTAAACTAATGTCTGGTTCAGTTGAATGGCCGGGAGATCCTACGGCGGTCCTCTAAAACTACCTAAAACTCATACAATAATTGACTTTACGCTGACGCTTCTTATTCCCAGACTCGGATATTTATATGATGAAAATCTATTCTTTAATAACACACGTGCGTATACATATACACACACACACACACACACTGGTAGGCATATATGTATAAATTATCTATAAATATATAGCGTACACACACACACACACACAATAATACTGATATCCTTAAATATATCTTTCATAGTGCATTTCCACACTTTATCTGCTAATTCACGGGCAGTGGGACGTTTTATATAGGGAAATTTAGTGTTATTCAACTACTGTATCTTATTCAAACACGGAAAACTTGTCTTTGGGTGGATTTGTGGGTGGCTCTTAAAAGAGCCGTTGTTGTTTGCGTTGTTCTAGACGAGCGTTTAACCTCCGAATCCGTAAAGAGTGCGTCCCTGGCGTTTCAGGGCGTACACCACATCCATGGCGGTGACGGTCTTTCTCTTGGCGTGCTCGGTGTAGGTGACGGCGTCTCTGATCACGTTCTCCAGGAACACTTTCAGCACACCGCGGGTCTCCTCGTAGATCAGACCGGAGATACGCTTGACGCCACCACGACGCGCAAGACGGCGGATAGCGGGCTTGGTGATGCCCTGGATGTTATCGCGAAGAACTTTGCGGTGACGCTTGGCGCCTCCTTTCCCGAGCCCCTTGCCTCCTTTTCCTCGGCCGGACATCGTTGCTGCTCTTGCTCCCTGTCGACGAGAAGAGAAAGAATGAAGTTAGAGCGGCCGGCCGGCGCCTGATATTCTACTCTACCGGACCTAGTTGAAGACAGAGAGGCGGAGCCCAGTACAAAGCAGCTGGGTGGCCCCTCGCGGTGAGGCCGTCCGCACCGCCCCCGCACGCTAGAGCGCTACAGAAAGACTGATTATAAACCGTATCTGCTTGAAAGTAATAACTGTAGATATCTTACACCAATGAATGCTGAATATTACATATTGCCAGACCGACTTTATGAAGCACTGAACCGCGTGGGACATTTGAATATTTTCCCCTCACCAAACAAACGGAGGGCAACGTACAAAAACATTTCGCTGTGTGTTTGTTCATTTGTTGGTTTTAGTAGTTGGTTTGAGTGTTGTACAAAGCCTATATTCAGCCAAAAAATAAAAAGCTTAATAAATATTGTCGTAATATATATCACTACATCATCTCTAAATCCCAGTGTTATCGCTCAAGAGACATGTAGTAGCAGTACAAACCCAAATACTCCATAAAAAAAAAGTAAATAAATCTAATAAAAATATTAATAATAATAATCCTTGAGAAATTCAACGTGTGGACCACAAAAAGGACGATTAATGTGTATCATGTACGTTTTATCAAATATAAGCCATTTTGTAAAGTGCATTCGTCAAACTAGGTGTATGTATTTACGGAGTTCATTAAACTTCTACTAATGTGTACTTCGGAAGTACTTTGAAAATTGTGCTGGGAGGTTGATTTATTTTCTAACAATCTTTCGGAATATGCTCCAATCCTTTTTTCTCACTTTACACATAAAATAATTATATCAGTTAATAATAACCCTCTTGATCCATAAGAAATGAACACTACTACACAACCATATGTGGCCCTCAAAATCCAAAATCATGTAAACAAATAAAACATTACAAAAGCAGGTAGAAAGATTTGTATTCTCACTCACTCATTTACAAATCTCTGCAGTGTACTCCTTAAACCTATTTCAATGTTACATGGAGATAGCATTAAAGAAATGTATACATATATTTAGTATGTTTTGTCAATCAAAAATACTAGGGCGGAATGAATCATGTTTTGGGTTCTAACATAGGAGCTGTGTATAATCTTTTCTTTTTCATTTTTCTATTTCTTTTTTGGTTTATATATATATATATATATATTTATATTTATATATATATAGATTATTTTAGGTATATACATTTTATTAGAGTTATTCTTGTTATGTTTTTTTTTGGTTTATGTTTCGTATTGTCCCTTCAAATTTCCTACAACAAAAAATAACACGGCAAAAAATCCTGCTTTAACATATTTCAGGCTTAGTGGATCATCAGTGGGCAACATTTGCAAATGGAAGGGGGCAAGATCCTCTGCTCTTTATTATAAAGTTGTAGCCATATATGCGGATCGTGTTAAACAACTGAAAAAGGAATCTCATTCTATTATCTTTATATGATAATATATAAAAGACAAATGCCCTAATCAAATTGTGATGAAAAGTACACATTTGTAGGCCATCTCTTGAAATAAACTATGGGTCAGAAACCTGTCGTAATGTAACACAATAAGCTCTAAATCACAGAGTGTTGGAACAGTCGAAGAAATAACCATAATAATAATAATATTTATTAGTAGTAGTAGTAGTAGTAGTAGTAGTGAGTAAGTATGTTTCTCAGAGACAGCCTGTCTTCTCATGGATAATAATCTGCCGTGTGAAATCCAAAATGTGGAACACACGAAGCACGATTACTGTGTCTCATGCATGTTTGATCAAATATAAGCTATTTGTTAAAGTGTATTCGCCAAACTAAGTGTACTCAATTACGGAGTTCACTAAACGTCTACTAATGCGTACCTCTAAAGTACTTCATAAATTGTGCTGGGAGTAGCAAATACATTACAACTCAAATTAAATAGTTGTTAATATTTGAATTTCAATCCGTCATTCCCTCTCAGACCCGAGCCATTTCGCTCACTTCGCTACACATAAAATATTGCAGTTAAAAACTCTCTTGATCCATGTGAACTAACACAATTAGACAACCATATGTGGCCCTCGTAATCCAAAATCATGCAAACAAATAAAATTTCAAAACAGGTCAAAAGATTTGTATTCTCACTCACTCATTCATAAATCTCTGCAGTGTATTCCTTCGACCAGCAGATGGACTCCAAGCTCCACCAAAAAACATCTCCCTTAGAACTGTCTGTCAAACCACACACAAACAAAGACAAAACAACAATTTACAAGATCAGTACATTAAACATATGTCAATGTTACATGGAGATAGCATTACATAAAATTATTAATACATTTATTATGTTTAAAATGTCTTAATATTAATATCTTTTCATGCATACAAAATAAATGCTGGGACACGTTGAAGGAAGTGGTTGGAAAAGAGAAAAAAGGTAAACATCAATTATTGCATATTATGGATATACACAAGCTCACTCTCACACACACATCCACACACATATAATAATAAATACATGAACATACATATAATTACATATCATTTCACATATATCTTTTGGTTTCTTTTTCTATGTCTTATGTGTTTTATATATATATTATTTTAGGTATATATATTATATTATATTTATTTGTGTTAGTTTCATTTGTTTTCTGTTTCATTTTGTCCCTTCAAATGTACCCAAACAAAAAAGAAATAATACAACAAATGAAATGCCTTAACATATGTACTGCTTAGTGGATCACCAGTGGGCAACTTTTGCAAATGGAAGGGGGGGAAAAACATCTTGCAAGATACAACAACAACAACTACCATAATAATAATAATAATAATAATAATAATAATAATAATAATAATAATAATTATTATTATTATTATTATAATTATTATTATTATGATTATTATTATTATTAGTAGTAGTAGTAGTAGTGAGTAAGTAGGTTTCTCAGAGAAAGCCTGTCTTCTCATGGACAATAATATGCCTTGTGAAATCCAAATTGTGGAACACACGAAGCACGATTACTGTGTCTCATGTATGTTTTATCAAATAGAAAAGAGTTTTCAAGTGTATTCGTCAAACTAAGTGTACTCAATTACAGAGTTCATTAAACTTCTACTAATGTGTACCTCTAAAGTACTTCAAAAATTGTGCTGGGCTTTGTAAATAATTGACAACTCAAATAAAATATTTGTTATTATTCGAATTCATGTCAATAATTCGCACTATGCCCCAATCCTTTTCACTCACTCTACACATAATATATTTGGTTCAGTGAAAATTTCTCCTGATCCATGTGAAATAACAGTATTAGACCACCATATGTGGCCCCCCTAATCCAAAATCATGTAAACAAATAAAACATTTCAAAACAGGTAAAAAGATTTGCTTTCTCACCCACTCATTCATAATTCTTTGCAGTGTCTGCATTCGACCAGCAGATGGGCTGCAAGCTCCACCAAAAAACAAGATCAGTACATTAAACCTATTTCAACCTTCCATAGAGATAGCATTAAATAAATAAATAACTCATATATAACTATATATATATACACAACAAATTAACATTATTCATGTTATAATTATTATTACACATATTAACACACCTTAAAATACACCTTAACAATTGGACAGAACGCCAATGACATAATTAGTAAAGATTTAATTATTTCTTAGGACTCAAGTCAAGTATACCAATGATGAAATATTTAAATGTGTCCTAAAGACTTGGTTCACTAGTCAGAGAGTAGCGGTTTAAATCTTGCCTTTAACCTTAGCTCCAAAAAATTATTTCATTCTTCTATCCAAAATAGTTAGAAATTAAAAGCACGGCCAAAAAACATGTATTGATTCCACGTTTAGTAACTCTTAACTTGTGTAAGCAATATTTAGCGAGCAGAATTACGCAAAATGGCGGCCATTTAAGGAAAACCAAATATCCACAAACGGTAGATTTTTAGAGAGTGGGGGAATGGACATTGCAGTTAAACTTTGCCCCGTAAAAAGATAATTTAATGCAATTACATTAATAAACTACACATCAAATTCGCTGTACCTCGTGACCTCTGACCTCTGACCTAGAGAAGGGAATGGCCGCCATTTTGTGAACCACGAAAACGTAAACAAACCCGCACGCTAAGCTAAGCTAAGCTATGCTAGCGCCTAGTTACCTATTCGGAAGCCATAGCAACCGCTCATGTAGGCGAGTTTCAACAACACTGTGGCTAAATACACTAATCACAATATAAAATACATACACAGGGGACAGAATGAACACCTACCTGCTAGTTTAGTGCAGTATATTTGGCCAATTTAATGGTACATGCTAATCGCTAATTTAGCTTCACTCACCTAGCTAGCAGCCCAGATAGCCAACAAACTAGCACTCCAGACACTCCACCCGTGGCCGGAGAATATACATATAATATATATCTTTATTATATATATATATATATATATATATATATATATATATATATATATATATATATATATATATATATATATATATATATATATATATATAGTGTGTGTGTGTGTGTGTAGAGAGAGAGAGAGAGAGAGAGAGACTAAAGTCTTAGTAGTGCCATGTACACGTGTCTAAAAAAATCACCCTATGGTCAAATACCAAAGAAAGTCATAATAATAATAATAAAAAAAATTATAATAAGAATAAGAATATTTATTATTATTATATTTTATTTTTTTGTTTAATTATTAATTTTTTTATTAACGCCATAATATCATTAATTATATTAGTGTTAATGTTGGTAAATTTGATTACGTATAATAAATATTAATAATGCTTTATTAATAAATAGTGAATAATAATTTGTTATTATTAATTATTAGTAGTATCATTCTGATTGTTATTATTATTATTATTATTATTATTATTAGTAGTAGTAGTAGTAGGAGTAGGAGTAGTAGTAGTATTATAAATGTTCATATAAGTAATTTGTATTACTATTAGTAATGGTAATATTAGTCATTTTATTTACTATTAAGAGTTTATTACTCATAATTTATTGTTATTATATGATTGGTGATATTATGTATAATTATTAATTTTATTATTAGTCATTTAGTAATTAACATTATTATGATTATTATTATCATCATCATCATCATCATTACAAGTAGTAGTATTACTATTTTCATTTATTTACATGTATTAAAGGTAATTGTATATTGTCCCAGGAAAATATAGATTGATTAGATTGATTATTACCAATAGTAAGATGAAAAACCAGAGTCAAGCCAATTTGGACCTTTCCACAAAGTTTATCTGTATTACATATAATATTTGCCCTGCAATTAGAGAGAAGATGTAATTTAAGGAATGTGACGTTGCTGCCATCTCCTGGACCCAATAAATAATTCCAAATAAAAAGTTTAAATGGGATATCTACATTTGATTTTTCCTTTATATTTACGAGTCAATGTGGTTTTGGACATAGTCTCATACACAGCCACAAGATATGCTCAAACATTGCAAAGACACATTGCCTCAATATATATGTGTGCGTGTGTTTGCATGAATGTCTAATTTTCTTTCCATAAAAAAAGGAAAAAAACAATAAATATATATGCTCAAGAATTATATAGATATATTCTTGAGCAATGCAATACAGAACTTTAACCACATGGTGGCATCCAAACTCTTAAAACGTGAAGTAGTCAGCTCAACATACACTTATATATACAAAGTGAAGTAAGTCTTATGTTCCATGTCCATATGAAAAGGTACTAAGCCTCATCAATGCAATTGCGCTGTTTAACAACACACACACACAAACACATATATATGTGTATATATGAACAATATATAAAACGTTTCTATATATTTTTTAGATATATATACAGAGAGAGAGAGAGAGAGAGAGAGAGAGAGAGAGCTCTTAAAACATGAAAACATGCGTATATAAATATATTGTAAGTCTTATGATACGTCCATAATCTATACATTAAGTAAACCTCACGATATATATATATGTAGCTAGGTATATATTAATATCTAGAGAGAATATGACAATATTACCGAGTATATCAATGTGTGTGTATATATTACATTGCACATGTAACACTGATGGATGCCGCCGTGTAGTGAAACAATGCCTTTTTCAGTAAGAAGAGTTCAATTTATGTCACCACACACACACTTATAACAGAACTCTTGCAACTTATAACAGTGCATGCAATGGTGCAGTTGAACCACACGGTGGCATCCAAGCTCCATCAGTGTTACATGCAGCAGTTCCCTCAGTACTCACGCACACACACATAATATATATATAGATGCCTTTCTCTATTATTTCACCAATAATGTGCTCATAAATCTTGTGCTTGTGTGTTTCTATGTATTTAGCCATTGCAGTAAGCTCTAGTAATTGCTGGCTATTAAAAAGGCGCGAAATATTGATAAAATGTACGTTATGTTAAATGTATACATTGTTTTGAGTACACTTAGTACTACTTTTTCATACAACATTCATATATATATATATATGAATGTTGTATGAAAAAGTAGTACTAAGTGTACTCAAAACAATGTATAAATTATATATATTATATGCATGTGTGTATGTATACATACATATATATAATATATGTATGTATACATACATATATATTATATATATATGTATACATACATATATATATTATATATATATATATATATATATATATACACATATATATACATACATACACACACGCATATAATATAATATATATAATACACAGAATATAATATATACATATATATACATATATATATATATATATATATATATATATATATATATATATATACATATATATATATATATATATATATTATATATGAATGTTGTATGCAAAAGTAGTACTAAGTGTACTCAAAACAATGTATAATTTTATATAATAAATATAATATATATAAATGCATATAAAACGCATGTAGAAAAACAACTCTTTTGGCACAGACACAGGTAGGTGGCTCTTAAAAGAGCCGTTGGGTATTAAGGGAAAACGTCAAAGCGCTCCGTTTAAGCGCGCTCTCCGCGGATACGGCGGGCCAGCTGGATGTCCTTAGGCATAATGGTGACTCTCTTGGCGTGGATGGCGCACAGGTTAGTGTCTTCAAACAGACCCACCAAGTACGCCTCGCTTGCCTCCTGCAGAGCCATGACGGCGGAGCTCTGGAAGCGCAGATCGGTCTTGAAGTCCTGAGCGATCTCACGCACCAGGCGCTGGAAGGGCAGCTTGCGGATCAACAGCTCAGTGGATTTCTGGTAGCGACGGATCTCTCTCAGAGCGACGGTGCCGGGCCTGTAACGGTGAGGCTTCTTCACGCCGCCGGTAGCCGGGGCGCTCTTGCGGGCTGCCTTGGTGGCCAGCTGCTTCCTCGGGGCCTTGCCACCGGTGGACTTGCGGGCGGTCTGCTTCGTTCTTGCCATGGCGCTGAACTCTTGAAAGAGAATAACGCTCCCTCGCCTCCTCACGGCCCTTTTAAGCTTTAGAGCCGCTCGTCGCCGATTGGACGTGTCGGAGCTGCCAGCGTCTGATAGGGCGTCTTCAAAATCGAGCTTGCGCGCTATTGGCCGTCATTCCGAACCGCAAAATACTGCTGTTAGAACACAGTGGCGGCTTACTGCTGTCCAGCCTGGTTTTATGTACACTAAACGCAATGCAGGTTGATCGCTCTCATTTGTTTATTCAACAATACTTATCTCCGCACACACGAACATAATACCCACCCGTGTGTATATATCTAGGTATTTTCAGCTTGTAAATATTTATCTTGTCAATTGTTTTAGTGCTTTTACTCATTGATCAAAAGCATAATAGTGTGTGCATGTATGTGTATATCTATATATATCTATATATATCTATATCTATATATATATCTATATATATATATATCTATATCCATATCTATATATATATATAAATATAGACACACATCGCGTTATATATACTATTTTCATTTTAGTTTATTCCTTTATCACGTAACGTGATAAAGGAATTCATAGAATATGCACTACACGTATTTTGCGTGTATTACATGTACTGCGTGTTGTGTTACTGGTGAGGAAACGTAGCACTTTTTGAGTAGAGTTGGGTGGCTCTTAAAAGAGCCTTTGGGTATGGACAAAGAAGCGGAGATTTACTTGGCCTTGACCGCCTTCTCGGTCTTCTTGGGGAGAAGCACAGCCTGAATGTTGGGCAGCACACCACCCTGGGCAATGGTAACTCCTCCGAGCAGTTTGTTCAACTCCTCGTCGTTGCGAACAGCCAGCTGCAGATGACGGGGGATGATACGAGTCTTCTTGTTGTCGCGGGCGGCGTTGCCGGCCAACTCGAGAATCTCAGCGGTAAGATACTCCAGCACGGCGGCAAGGTAGACGGGGGCACCGGCGCCAACACGCTCTGCGTAGTTTCCTTTGCGCAGGAGCCTGTGCACACGGCCCACGGGGAACTGCAGCCCAGCGCGGGAAGAGCGAGTCTTGGCCTTGGCCCTAGCCTTGCCGCCGGTTTTGCCTCTTCCGCTCATGATGCAGGTCAGATGTGTTCGCTGAACAAAGCTGAAATAAAGCGAGAAGGCTCCCGGGCGCTGTTGATAAAGCAAAAGCGCCTACGTTCCTATTGGCTGCAAGCTTCGCGCAGCAACAGCCAATAGCGTCCCCGCCGTCGAACTCTAGCGGCCGCTCCCCCCTCCTCCTCGTGCAGCCTCCTCCCCCCTCCTCCTCGTGCAGTGTAAACGCTTGGCGCTGAGACAGCCAATCGCGTGTCCGCCGTCCAACGCCAGCGCCCGCCCTCCGCTGCTCGCTTTGGGCCCCCACCTCCCCCTCCTCCTCGTGCTGCCTGCTTTGTGTGTGTGTGAGACAGAGACCTACTGCTGCAGACAGAGACTTATGCCTTCCCGCTCAAATAAATCTAAAGTTGTAAACGAAAAGAAATAACCTAATAAACAAACTAATGAAACGAATACCTACAGTGGCTGTGGTTGTGCTATGACAGCTACTTATATGGGAGCCGTATTTGTATGTTAAAATGATGATCATACAACGATAAATAGTGTCATACGCCATACACATTAGACACTGTTATATGCTTTGAATACATATATGTACGTGTTTATAGCAAAGGAAGCTCTTTGAAACGAAACTGTGGGTGGCTCTTAAAAGAGCCGTTGTTAGAGAGGAACAAAACATGAAGGTAAACGGCACCGTTTACTTCTTCTTGGGGGCAGCCTTCTTGGGCTTCGCCGCCTTGGGCTTGGCCGCTTTGGGCTTGACAGCCTTGGCTTTCTTTGGGCTCTTGGTGGCTTTCTTGGGAGCCGCCGGCTTCTTCGCCTTCTTGGGGCTCTTGGTTGCCTTCTTCGCAGCCGCTGCGGGTTTCTTGGCCTTTTTGGGAGACTTCTTGGCCGCGGCGGGCTTCTTCGCCGCTACCTTCTTGGGCTTTTTCGCGGCAGCCGGTTTCTTGGCGGCGGGCTTCTTGGCTTTAGGAGCAGCCTTCTTGGCCGGCTTCTTCTTGGCCTCGGCCTGCTTCTTGTTGAGCTTGAAAGAGCCCGACGCGCCGGTGCCTTTGGTCTGCACCAGAGTGCCCTTGGTGACGAGGCTCTTGACGGCGATCTTAACGCGAGAGTTGTTCTTCTCCACGTCGTAGCCGCCGGCAGCCAGGGCTTTCTTCAGGGCGGCGAGGGACACGCCGCTCCTCTCCTTGGATGCCGAGACGGCCTTGACGATAAGCTCGCCGACGCTGGGGCCGGCCTTCTTGGGGCGGGCGGCCGCCTTCTTCTTGGGGGCCTTGGCGGGCGCCGAGGCGGCTGGGGCGGGAGCGACTTCTGCCATCGTTCTGCTTTGCTGCGTGCTGGAGCGAGCACTGTGTGTCTGCTGCTGTAGCGTTCTGTGGAACCTCCCTCAGCGGCGAGGGGGGCGGCCCTTAAGCGCCGCATGAGAACGTTGTAGACTCAACCCGGCCGGTGCTGTGCAGCCGTGGCGCAGCTGCAGGCTCGCGTTGTGTTTTCTCGCCGCGTTTCTCGCACGAAATCCGCGCGCGTGGCCAACCTGGCGAGCGTTAAAGCACTCTCCCGCCTCCGAGAGGCCCCCTCGCGTGTCGTGAAGGCGGAAAGGGCGGCGTGCGGACGGCGCCTTTCTCGCGGCGCTCCTCGAAGCGCGCCGAGCCGGCCGCGCTCCGAACGGGCAACGGCGCATTTGGCGTGCTTATCGTGTAATAATGTCGTGAAAGGGTATCGCGAGCGGGGCGAACGGCGTGGGTGTCGTCGGAGGAGAGTGTGGGCGAGAGCGTGTCGGGTGTGTGAGGCGCGTGTGCGTAGTTTAGCTGGTGTTGCGGGGCGCCCTTGTGGAGTGCGTAAAGCACAGTGCGCGCGCGGTGTGTTGCGCGAATGGACGACTCCCGCAGTCGACTCCCACGCGTCTTTGTCGCCGCCTGGTCTTCGTCGCCGGCGCCCCGCACTCGGATCGGCGCTCCTCGTGGCGCGCTCGGCTCTTGTGGGTCCCGGGCTCCGGGCGCGGCTCGTTAGGCGCACCTGAATCGACTCGGCGCTCCGTTAACGAGCCCTAATTCCCCCAAACACCGGCCCTCCACCAGCCCTAAGACCCCCCAACCCTAATTTATTCTAACTCTAAACCTCCTAACCCTAACATATTCTAACCCTAAGCCCCTCAACCCTAATATATTCTAACCCTAAGCACCATAACCCTAATATATTCTAACCCTAAGCACCCTAACCCTAATATATTCTAACCCTAACATATTCTAACCCTAAGCCCCCTAACCCTAACATATTCTAACCCAAAGCCCCCTAACCCTAACATATTCTAACCCTAAGCCCCCTAACCCTAACATATTCTAACCCTAAGCCCCTCAACCCTAATATATTCTAACCCTAAGCCCCTCAACCCTAATATATTCTAACCCTAAGCACCCTAACCCTAATATATTCTAACCCTAACATATTCTAACCCTAAGCCCCCTAACCCTAACATATTCTAACCCTAAGCCCCCTAACCCTAACATATTCTAACCCTAAGCCCCCTAACCCTAATATATTCTAACCCTAAGCCCCATAACCCTAACATATTCTAACCCTAATATATTCTAACCCTAAGCACCATAACCCTAATTTATTATAACCCTAATTTATTACAACCCTAACCCTAATTCATGACAACCCCAACCGCCCAGAACCCTAATACAGAAGAAAAAAATGAGCGTGAGGCCACACTTTTATTGTGGTAACATTTTTAATAGATCCAAATATAGCAGTAGGTAAAGGCCTACATGAACATTCTGTCAATCGGAAGGCTGAGGCCTAGCGGCTAAATTCACACTCCACGAGCGCTGCAATACTGAGGCCTAACTCCTAACTTTACCTGAACACACCGCAGCAGCACTGTAACACTGAGGCCTAGTGCCTACTTTTACCTGCGCGCTCACTCTACCTGCTGTAGAACCTCGTTGCCTAGCTGCGGCTCTTACGCGTACGCATTCCACAAGCACCCGTAGAACTCTGAGGCCTAGCTTCTAAATACACCTGCACACGCTGCAGCAGCACTACATAACTGAGGCCTAACTTATCAAGACACCGAAAAACACTGCAGAAGCACTATATTGCTCAGGCCTAACATATAAATAGACCTAAATACGCTGCAGAAGCACTATATTGCTCAGGCCTAACATATAAATAGATCTAAATACGCTGCAGAAGCACTATATTACTGAGGCCTAGCTCCTAAATGTACCTGCACACACTGCAGCAGCACTATAATACTGAGGCCTAACAAATCAATATACCTAAAAACTCTGCAGAACCACTACATAACTGAGGCCTTACTTATCAAGATACCTAAAAACACTGCAGCAGCACTACATTACTGAGGCCTTACTTATCAAGATACTTAAAAACGCTGCGGCAGCACTACATTACTGAGGCCTAGCTCCTAAATGTACCTGCACACACTGCAGCAGCACTATGATACTCAGCCCTAACTTATAGTGCTGCTGCAGTGTGTGCAGGTATATTCTACTGAGGCATAACATAGTAAAATGGTGCTGCTGCAGTGTTTTTTTTTTGGTATATTTATGAGGCCTAGCTCCTAAATGTACCTGCACACACTGAAGCAGCACTACAATACTGAGGCCTAACAAATCAATATACCTAAAAACGCTGCAGAAGCACTATATTGCTCAGGCCTAACATACAAATAGACACGAAAACTCTGCGGCAGCACTACATAACTGAGGCCTAGCACCTAAATGTACCTGCACACACTGCAGCAGCACTATGATACTCAGCCCTAACTTATAGTGCTGCTGCAGTGTGTGCAGGTATATACTACTGAGGCCTAACATATAAATATAACTAAAAAAACACTGCAGCAGCACCATATTACTGAGGCCTAGCTCCTAAATTAACCTGAACACACTGCAGCAGCACTGTAACACTGAGGCCTAGTGCCTACTTTTACCTGCGCGCTCACTCTACCTGCTGTAGAACCTTGTTGGCTAGCTGCGGCTCTTACACGTACGCATTCCACCAGCACCCGATGAACTGAGGCCTAGCTTCTAAATACACCTGCACACGCTGCAGCAACACTATGACAGACAGGCCTAACGTAGAAATATACCTGCACACACTGAAGCAGCACTATGATACTCAGGCGTAACATAGTAATGTAGTGCTGCTGCAGTGTGTGCAGGTATATTTATGAGACCTAACATATAAATATACCTGAAAATGCTGCAGCAGCACTACATAACTGATGCCTAACTTATCAATATACCTAAAAACACTGCAGAAGCACTATATTACTCAGGCCTAACATATAAATAGACCTAAAAACACTGCAGAAACACTACATAACTGAGGCCTAACTTATCAATATACCTAAAAACACTGCAGAAGCACTATATTACTCAGGCCTAACATATAAATAGACCTAAAAACACTGCAGAAACACTACATAACTGAGGCCTAACTTATCAATATACCTAAACCACCAGCACCTGTAGAACTCTGAGGCCTAGCTGTGTGCAGCAGCATAATAAGCTAAATTTCTACTCCAAACAGTAAGCGTGTTGCTTTACTACCCTGATCTGGTTCTACTTGCTGCCTGTTAAGACAAACATGACGCCAAAATTGGGGTCTCGCTTGCTGACCTGGGAGGGGGCTTATTTATGCCTTTGTAAGACGAAGCACACCTGGCTCTATCGTTCACACGCGGCTCTCGTTAGCAGCATCAGGTGTGGAAGCTCAGATGTTGGACCAACAGTCGTGTAGGGTGTGTTTTGTGTGGCTTACAGCTGATTTTCTGTTTATGGATGCAGAAAAAAGTTTGTAACACCACAAATAGGTTACATTTAACATTAATCATTCATAGCGACATATGATTTCTAATCACATGTTTATATGCAGCTCACTAGGAGCTAGTTTTGGTGTATGTCTAGATTCATTGGCTGTATTTTCTTGAAACAAATTACAACAGAGTTTGTCACAGTATGTGTCATAGGGCAGAGCAGTTACACGCTTATCATTGGGATTGTGTTACTACTAGGTAAGCTCAACTGTTCTTTAATTATAGCACTATAATAATCTAGCACTATAGTAATTATAGCACTTTGCACGTGGCTAATGTGTACATACATATGTGTACTTTGATCTCCTCTAGGCATAGACGTTGTGCAATATGTCACTTCCCCATGAATAGCATAATCTCTTATACACACTTTGTGCTGTACCACCTCTTATGTACTATTTGTGTGATTTATTGACCACCTATGTACTGGTCACTAGTGTCACTAGTCACTGCATAGCCCAGCACATAATGGGGAATCATGCGCCTTCCATTTCTTCTATCTATATATCTATATCTATATCTATATATCTATATCTATATCTCTATATCTATATCTCTATATCTATATCTATATATCTATATCTATATCTATATATATATCTATATATATATATATATATGTATATATATATCTATATATATACATATATATATATATATATATATATATATATCTCTATATACATATATATATATATATCTCTATATACATATATATATATCTATATACATATCTAATATACATATACATATCTAATATATCATATATATATATATATATATATATATGTTCACAATTTTATTTATTATTTTTATACATATAAATATACACATTCACTACAATACACACACACACACACACTACGTATATGAATACTTAATGTTTTTTTTTTCTTTTCCAAAACACATTAGAAAAGGGACACGGAACGCTGCTCTTTAGTGGAAAACGTGGGTGGCTCTTAAAAGAGCCGTTGGGTTTGATCGGAGCGGGTTCGCTCTTTACTTGGAGCTGGTGTACTTGGTGACGGCCTTTGTTCCCTCGGAGACGGCGTGCTTGGCCAGCTCGCCGGGCAGAAGCAGGCGCACGGCGGTCTGGATCTCCCTGGAGGTGATGGTGGAACGCTTGTTGTAGTGAGCCAGGCGGGAAGACTCACCGGCGATGCGCTCGAAGATGTCGTTCACGAAGGAGTTCATGATACCCATCGCCTTTGAGGAGATTCCGGTGTCGGGGTGGACCTGCTTCAGCACCTTGTAGACGTAGATGGCGTAGCTCTCCTTCCTGGACTTTCTGCGCTTCTTGCCTCCCTTGCCGGCGGTCTTGGTGACGGCCTTCTTGGAGCCCTTCTTCGGGGCGGACTTTGCTGGCTCAGGCATCCTGCTCGTCTTCGAGTTAGACTGAAGAATGAGGGGGAGGCGACTAACCCCCACGTTATTTACACTCTGCTAGTCTAATTAACATGAGTCACGCCTTTCGAATGCCGTCAAACCACCATTGGACAAACACAGCTCGCTCCACTGTAATACCCCTCCCCCCCTCCCCCCCTCCCCCCTCCCCCCCCCAACCCCATCCACCCTCCACCCTCCACCCGCTGCTGCAGCCTGCTCTTTGTGTGCCTTCCCGCGCACACAGCGGCGAAGGCGACGGCCCCCGTGTAGGACTAAGTGTACTAAGTTTAAGACCGTTTTATACCTTGTAAAAATTGACGCTTCGTATGCGTTAGCTTAGAAGCGGACAAATAAAGACATATGCGCTTTGAGAGCGCGCACAAACGCGCGCCTGTATGTTTATTCATCACTTTGCCTTCGTGTAAACTAATGTCTGGTTCAGTTGAATGGCCGGGAGATCCTACGGCGGTCCTCTAAAACTACCTAAAACTCATACAATAATTGACTTTACGCTGACGCTTCTTACCCAGACTCGGATATTTATATGATGAAAATCTATTCTTTAATAACACACGTGCGTATACATATACACACACACACACACACACTGGTAGGCATATATGTATAAATTATCTATAAATATATAGCGTACACACACACACACACACAATAATACTGATATCCTTAAATATATCTTTCATAGTGCATTTCCACACTTTATCTGCTAATTCACGGGCAGTGGGACGTTTTATATAGGGAAATTTAGTGTTATTCAACTACTGTATCTTATTCAAACACGGAAAACTTGTCTTTGGGTGGATTTGTGGGTGGCTCTTAAAAGAGCCGTTGTTGTTTGCGTTGTTCTAGACGAGCGTTTAACCTCCGAATCCGTAAAGAGTGCGTCCCTGGCGTTTCAGGGCGTACACCACATCCATGGCGGTGACGGTCTTTCTCTTGGCGTGCTCGGTGTAGGTGACGGCGTCTCTGATCACGTTCTCCAGGAACACTTTCAGCACACCGCGGGTCTCCTCGTAGATCAGACCGGAGATACGCTTGACGCCACCACGACGCGCAAGACGGCGGATAGCGGGCTTGGTGATGCCCTGGATGTTATCGCGAAGAACTTTGCGGTGACGCTTGGCGCCTCCTTTCCCGAGCCCCTTGCCTCCTTTTCCTCGGCCGGACATCGTTGCTGCTCTTGCTCCCTGTCGACGAGAAGAGAAAGAATGAAGTTAGAGCGGCCGGCCGGCGCCTGATATTCTACTCTACCGGACCTAGTTGAAGACAGAGAGGCGGAGCCCAGTACAAAGCAGCTGGGTGGCCCCTCGCGGTGAGGCCGTCCGCACCGCCCCCGCACGCTAGAGCGCTACAGAAAGACTGATTATAAACCGTATCTGCTTGAAAGTAATAACTGTAGATATCTTACACCAATGAATGCTGAATATTACATATTGCCAGACCGACTTTATGAAGCACTGAACCGCGTGGGACATTTGAATATTTTCCCCTCACCAAACAAACGGAGGGCAACGTACAAAAACATTTCGCTGTGTGTTTGTTCATTTGTTGGTTTTAGTAGTTGGTTTGAGTGTTGTACAAAGCCTATATTCAGCCAAAAAATAAAAAGCTTAATAAATATTGTCGTAATATATATCACTACATCATCTCTAAATCCCAGTGTTATCGCTCAAGAGACATGTAGTAGCAGTACAAACCCAAATACTCCATAAAAAAAAAGTAAATAAATCTAATAAAAATATTAATAATAATAATCCTTGAGAAATTCAACGTGTGGACCACAAAAAGGACGATTAATGTGTATCATGTACGTTTTATCAAATATAAGCCATTTTGTAAAGTGCATTCGTCAAACTAGGTGTATGTATTTACGGAGTTCATTAAACTTCTACTAATGTGTACTTCGGAAGTACTTTGAAAATTGTGCTGGGAGGTTGATTTATTTTCTAACAATCTTTCGGAATATGCTCCAATCCTTTTTTCTCACTTTACACATAAAATAATTATATCAGTTAATAATAACCCTCTTGATCCATAAGAAATGAACACTACTACACAACCATATGTGGCCCTCAAAATCCAAAATCATGTAAACAAATAAAACATTACAAAAGCAGGTAGAAAGATTTGTATTCTCACTCACTCATTTACAAATCTCTGCAGTGTACTCCTTAAACCTATTTCAATGTTACATGGAGATAGCATTAAAGAAATGTATACATATATTTAGTATGTTTTGTCAATCAAAAATACTAGGGCGGAATGAATCATGTTTTGGGTTCTAACATAGGAGCTGTGTATAATCTTTTCTTTTTCATTTTTCTATTTCTTTTTTGGTTTATATATATATATATATATATTTATATTTATATATATATAGATTATTTTAGGTATATACATTTTATTAGAGTTATTCTTGTTATGTTTTTTTTTGGTTTATGTTTCGTATTGTCCCTTCAAATTTCCTACAACAAAAAATAACACGGCAAAAAATCCTGCTTTAACATATTTCAGGCTTAGTGGATCATCAGTGGGCAACATTTGCAAATGGAAGGGGGCAAGATCCTCTGCTCTTTATTATAAAGTTGTAGCCATATATGCGGATCGTGTTAAACAACTGAAAAAGGAATCTCATTCTATTATCTTTATATGATAATATATAAAAGACAAATGCCCTAATCAAATTGTGATGAAAAGTACACATTTGTAGGCCATCTCTTGAAATAAACTATGGGTCAGAAACCTGTCGTAATGTAACACAATAAGCTCTAAATCACAGAGTGTTGGAACAGTCGAAGAAATAACCATAATAATAATAATATTTATTAGTAGTAGTAGTAGTAGTAGTAGTAGTGAGTAAGTATGTTTCTCAGAGACAGCCTGTCTTCTCATGGATAATAATCTGCCGTGTGAAATCCAAAATGTGGAACACACGAAGCACGATTACTGTGTCTCATGCATGTTTGATCAAATATAAGCTATTTGTTAAAGTGTATTCGCCAAACTAAGTGTACTCAATTACGGAGTTCACTAAACGTCTACTAATGCGTACCTCTAAAGTACTTCATAAATTGTGCTGGGAGTAGCAAATACATTACAACTCAAATTAAATAGTTGTTAATATTTGAATTTCAATCCGTCATTCCCTCTCAGACCCGAGCCATTTCGCTCACTTCGCTACACATAAAATATTGCAGTTAAAAACTCTCTTGATCCATGTGAACTAACACAATTAGACAACCATATGTGGCCCTCGTAATCCAAAATCATGCAAACAAATAAAATTTCAAAACAGGTCAAAAGATTTGTATTCTCACTCACTCATTCATAAATCTCTGCAGTGTATTCCTTCGACCAGCAGATGGACTCCAAGCTCCACCAAAAAACATCTCCCTTAGAACTGTCTGTCAAACCACACACAAACAAAGACAAAACAACAATTTACAAGATCAGTACATTAAACATATGTCAATGTTACATGGAGATAGCATTACATAAAATTATTAATACATTTATTATGTTTAAAATGTCTTAATATTAATATCTTTTCATGCATACAAAATAAATGCTGGGACACGTTGAAGGAAGTGGTTGGAAAAGAGAAAAAAGGTAAACATCAATTATTGCATATTATGGATATACACAAGCTCACTCTCACACACACATCCACACACATATAATAATAAATACATGAACATACATATAATTACATATCATTTCACATATATCTTTTGGTTTCTTTTTCTATGTCTTATGTGTTTTATATATATATTATTTTAGGTATATATATTATATTATATTTATTTGTGTTAGTTTCATTTGTTTTCTGTTTCATTTTGTCCCTTCAAATGTACCCAAACAAAAAAGAAATAATACAACAAATGAAATGCCTTAACATATGTACTGCTTAGTGGATCACCAGTGGGCAACTTTTGCAAATGGAAGGGGGGGAAAAACATCTTGCAAGATACAACAACAACAACTACCATAATAATAATAATAATAATAATAATAATAATAATAATAATAATAATAATTATTATTATTATTATTATAATTATTATTATTATGATTATTATTATTATTAGTAGTAGTAGTAGTAGTGAGTAAGTAGGTTTCTCAGAGAAAGCCTGTCTTCTCATGGACAATAATATGCCTTGTGAAATCCAAATTGTGGAACACACGAAGCACGATTACTGTGTCTCATGTATGTTTTATCAAATAGAAAAGAGTTTTCAAGTGTATTCGTCAAACTAAGTGTACTCAATTACAGAGTTCATTAAACTTCTACTAATGTGTACCTCTAAAGTACTTCAAAAATTGTGCTGGGCTTTGTAAATAATTGACAACTCAAATAAAATATTTGTTATTATTCGAATTCATGTCAATAATTCGCACTATGCCCCAATCCTTTTCACTCACTCTACACATAATATATTTGGTTCAGTGAAAATTTCTCCTGATCCATGTGAAATAACAGTATTAGACCACCATATGTGGCCCCCCTAATCCAAAATCATGTAAACAAATAAAACATTTCAAAACAGGTAAAAAGATTTGCTTTCTCACCCACTCATTCATAATTCTTTGCAGTGTCTGCATTCGACCAGCAGATGGGCTGCAAGCTCCACCAAAAAACAAGATCAGTACATTAAACCTATTTCAACCTTCCATAGAGATAGCATTAAATAAATAAATAACTCATATATAACTATATATATATACACAACAAATTAACATTATTCATGTTATAATTATTATTACACATATTAACACACCTTAAAATACACCTTAACAATTGGACAGAACGCCAATGACATAATTAGTAAAGATTTAATTATTTCTTAGGACTCAAGTCAAGTATACCAATGATGAAATATTTAAATGTGTCCTAAAGACTTGGTTCACTAGTCAGAGAGTAGCGGTTTAAATCTTGCCTTTAACCTTAGCTCCAAAAAATTATTTCATTCTTCTATCCAAAATAGTTAGAAATTAAAAGCACGGCCAAAAAACATGTATTGATTCCACGTTTAGTAACTCTTAACTTGTGTAAGCAATATTTAGCGAGCAGAATTACGCAAAATGGCGGCCATTTAAGGAAAACCAAATATCCACAAACGGTAGATTTTTAGAGAGTGGGGGAATGGACATTGCAGTTAAACTTTGCCCCGTAAAAAGATAATTTAATGCAATTACATTAATAAACTACACATCAAATTCGCTGTACCTCGTGACCTCTGACCTCTGACCTAGAGAAGGGAATGGCCGCCATTTTGTGAACCACGAAAACGTAAACAAACCCGCACGCTAAGCTAAGCTAAGCTATGCTAGCGCCTAGTTACCTATTCGGAAGCCATAGCAACCGCTCATGTAGGCGAGTTTCAACAACACTGTGGCTAAATACACTAATCACAATATAAAATACATACACAGGGGACAGAATGAACACCTACCTGCTAGTTTAGTGCAGTATATTTGGCCAATTTAATGGTACATGCTAATCGCTAATTTAGCTTCACTCACCTAGCTAGCAGCCCAGATAGCCAACAAACTAGCACTCCAGACACTCCACCCGTGGCCGGAGAATATACATATAATATATATCTTTATTATATATATATATATATATATATATATATATATATATATATATATATATATATATATATATATATATATATATATATATATATATAGTGTGTGTGTGTGTGTGTAGAGAGAGAGAGAGAGAGAGAGAGACTAAAGTCTTAGTAGTGCCATGTACACGTGTCTAAAAAAATCACCCTATGGTCAAATACCAAAGAAAGTCATAATAATAATAATAAAAAAAATTATAATAAGAATAAGAATATTTATTATTATTATATTTTATTTTTTTGTTTAATTATTAATTTTTTTATTAACGCCATAATATCATTAATTATATTAGTGTTAATGTTGGTAAATTTGATTACGTATAATAAATATTAATAATGCTTTATTAATAAATAGTGAATAATAATTTGTTATTATTAATTATTAGTAGTATCATTCTGATTGTTATTATTATTATTATTATTATTATTATTAGTAGTAGTAGTAGTAGGAGTAGGAGTAGTAGTAGTATTATAAATGTTCATATAAGTAATTTGTATTACTATTAGTAATGGTAATATTAGTCATTTTATTTACTATTAAGAGTTTATTACTCATAATTTATTGTTATTATATGATTGGTGATATTATGTATAATTATTAATTTTATTATTAGTCATTTAGTAATTAACATTATTATGATTATTATTATCATCATCATCATCATCATTACAAGTAGTAGTATTACTATTTTCATTTATTTACATGTATTAAAGGTAATTGTATATTGTCCCAGGAAAATATAGATTGATTAGATTGATTATTACCAATAGTAAGATGAAAAACCAGAGTCAAGCCAATTTGGACCTTTCCACAAAGTTTATCTGTATTACATATAATATTTGCCCTGCAATTAGAGAGAAGATGTAATTTAAGGAATGTGACGTTGCTGCCATCTCCTGGACCCAATAAATAATTCCAAATAAAAAGTTTAAATGGGATATCTACATTTGATTTTTCCTTTATATTTACGAGTCAATGTGGTTTTGGACATAGTCTCATACACAGCCACAAGATATGCTCAAACATTGCAAAGACACATTGCCTCAATATATATGTGTGCGTGTGTTTGCATGAATGTCTAATTTTCTTTCCATAAAAAAAGGAAAAAAACAATAAATATATATGCTCAAGAATTATATAGATATATTCTTGAGCAATGCAATACAGAACTTTAACCACATGGTGGCATCCAAACTCTTAAAACGTGAAGTAGTCAGCTCAACATACACTTATATATACAAAGTGAAGTAAGTCTTATGTTCCATGTCCATATGAAAAGGTACTAAGCCTCATCAATGCAATTGCGCTGTTTAACAACACACACACACAAACACATATATATGTGTATATATGAACAATATATAAAACGTTTCTATATATTTTTTTTAGATATATATACAGAGAGAGAGAGAGAGAGAGAGAGAGAGAGAGAGCTCTTAAAACATGAAAACATGCGTATATAAATATATTGTAAGTCTTATGATACGTCCATAATCTATACATTAAGTAAACCTCACGATATATATATATGTAGCTAGGTATATATTAATATCTAGAGAGAATATGACAATATTACCGAGTATATCAATGTGTGTGTATATATTACATTGCACATGTAACACTGATGGATGCCGCCGTGTAGTGAAACAATGCCTTTTTCAGTAAGAAGAGTTCAATTTATGTCACCACACACACACTTATAACAGAACTCTTGCAACTTATAACAGTGCATGCAATGGTGCAGTTGAACCACACGGTGGCATCCAAGCTCCATCAGTGTTACATGCAGCAGTTCCCTCAGTACTCACGCACACACACATAATATATATATAGATGCCTTTCTCTATTATTTCACCAATAATGTGCTCATAAATCTTGTGCTTGTGTGTTTCTATGTATTTAGCCATTGCAGTAAGCTCTAGTAATTGCTGGCTATTAAAAAGGCGCGAAATATTGATAAAATGTACGTTATGTTAAATGTATACATTGTTTTGAGTACACTTAGTACTACTTTTTCATACAACATTCATATATATATATATATGAATGTTGTATGAAAAAGTAGTACTAAGTGTACTCAAAACAATGTATAAATTATATATATTATATGCATGTGTGTATGTATACATACATATATATAATATATGTATGTATACATACATATATATTATATATATATGTATACATACATATATATATTATATATATATATATATATATATATATACACATATATATACATACATACACACACGCATATAATATAATATATATAATACACAGAATATAATATATACATATATATACATATATATATATATATATATATATATATATATATATATATATATACATATATATATATATATATATATATTATATATGAATGTTGTATGCAAAAGTAGTACTAAGTGTACTCAAAACAATGTATAATTTTATATAATAAATATAATATATATAAATGCATATAAAACGCATGTAGAAAAACAACTCTTTTGGCACAGACACAGGTAGGTGGCTCTTAAAAGAGCCGTTGGGTATTAAGGGAAAACGTCAAAGCGCTCCGTTTAAGCGCGCTCTCCGCGGATACGGCGGGCCAGCTGGATGTCCTTAGGCATAATGGTGACTCTCTTGGCGTGGATGGCGCACAGGTTAGTGTCTTCAAACAGACCCACCAAGTACGCCTCGCTTGCCTCCTGCAGAGCCATGACGGCGGAGCTCTGGAAGCGCAGATCGGTCTTGAAGTCCTGAGCGATCTCACGCACCAGGCGCTGGAAGGGCAGCTTGCGGATCAACAGCTCAGTGGATTTCTGGTAGCGACGGATCTCTCTCAGAGCGACGGTGCCGGGCCTGTAACGGTGAGGCTTCTTCACGCCGCCGGTAGCCGGGGCGCTCTTGCGGGCTGCCTTGGTGGCCAGCTGCTTCCTCGGGGCCTTGCCACCGGTGGACTTGCGGGCGGTCTGCTTCGTTCTTGCCATGGCGCTGAACTCTTGAAAGAGAATAACGCTCCCTCGCCTCCTCACGGCCCTTTTAAGCTTTAGAGCCGCTCGTCGCCGATTGGACGTGTCGGAGCTGCCAGCGTCTGATAGGGCGTCTTCAAAATCGAGCTTGCGCGCTATTGGCCGTCATTCCGAACCGCAAAATACTGCTGTTAGAACACAGTGGCGGCTTACTGCTGTCCAGCCTGGTTTTATGTACACTAAACGCAATGCAGGTTGATCGCTCTCATTTGTTTATTCAACAATACTTATCTCCGCACACACGAACATAATACCCACCCGTGTGTATATATCTAGGTATTTTCAGCTTGTAAATATTTATCTTGTCAATTGTTTTAGTGCTTTTACTCATTGATCAAAAGCATAATAGTGTGTGCATGTATGTGTATATCTATATATATCTATATATATCTATATCTATATATATATCTATATATATATATATCTATATCCATATCTATATATATATATAAATATAGACACACATCGCGTTATATATACTATTTTCATTTTAGTTTATTCCTTTATCACGTAACGTGATAAAGGAATTCATAGAATATGCACTACACGTATTTTGCGTGTATTACATGTACTGCGTGTTGTGTTACTGGTGAGGAAACGTAGCACTTTTTGAGTAGAGTTGGGTGGCTCTTAAAAGAGCCTTTGGGTATGGACAAAGAAGCGGAGATTTACTTGGCCTTGACCGCCTTCTCGGTCTTCTTGGGGAGAAGCACAGCCTGAATGTTGGGCAGCACACCACCCTGGGCAATGGTAACTCCTCCGAGCAGTTTGTTCAACTCCTCGTCGTTGCGAACAGCCAGCTGCAGATGACGGGGGATGATACGAGTCTTCTTGTTGTCGCGGGCGGCGTTGCCGGCCAACTCGAGAATCTCAGCGGTAAGATACTCCAGCACGGCGGCAAGGTAGACGGGGGCACCGGCGCCAACACGCTCTGCGTAGTTTCCTTTGCGCAGGAGCCTGTGCACACGGCCCACGGGGAACTGCAGCCCAGCGCGGGAAGAGCGAGTCTTGGCCTTGGCCCTAGCCTTGCCGCCGGTTTTGCCTCTTCCGCTCATGATGCAGGTCAGATGTGTTCGCTGAACAAAGCTGAAATAAAGCGAGAAGGCTCCCGGGCGCTGTTGATAAAGCAAAAGCGCCTACGTTCCTATTGGCTGCAAGCTTCGCGCAGCAACAGCCAATAGCGTCCCCGCCGTCGAACTCTAGCGGCCGCTCCCCCCTCCTCCTCGTGCAGCCTCCTCCCCCCTCCTCCTCGTGCAGTGTAAACGCTTGGCGCTGAGACAGCCAATCGCGTGTCCGCCGTCCAACGCCAGCGCCCGCCCTCCGCTGCTCGCTTTGGGCCCCCACCTCCCCCTCCTCCTCGTGCTGCCTGCTATGTGTGTGTGTGAGACAGAGACCTACTGCTGCAGACAGAGACTTATGCCTTCCCGCTCAAATAAATCTAAAGTTGTAAACGAAAAGAAATAACCTAATAAACAAACTAATGAAACGAATACCTACAGTGGCTGTGGTTGTGCTATGACAGCTACTTATATGGGAGCCGTATTTGTATGTTAAAATGATGATCATACAACGATAAATAGTGTCATACGCCATACACATTAGACACTGTTATATGCTTTGAATACATATATGTACGTGTTTATAGCAAAGGAAGCTCTTTGAAACGAAACTGTGGGTGGCTCTTAAAAGAGCCGTTGTTAGAGAGGAACAAAACATGAAGGTAAACGGCACCGTTTACTTCTTCTTGGGGGCAGCCTTCTTGGGCTTCGCCGCCTTGGGCTTGGCCGCTTTGGGCTTGACAGCCTTGGCTTTCTTTGGGCTCTTGGTGGCTTTCTTGGGAGCCGCCGGCTTCTTCGCCTTCTTGGGGCTCTTGGTTGCCTTCTTCGCAGCCGCTGCGGGTTTCTTGGCCTTTTTGGGAGACTTCTTGGCCGCGGCGGGCTTCTTCGCCGCTACCTTCTTGGGCTTTTTCGCGGCAGCCGGTTTCTTGGCGGCGGGCTTCTTGGCTTTAGGAGCAGCCTTCTTGGCCGGCTTCTTCTTGGCCTCGGCCTGCTTCTTGTTGAGCTTGAAAGAGCCCGACGCGCCGGTGCCTTTGGTCTGCACCAGAGTGCCCTTGGTGACGAGGCTCTTGACGGCGATCTTAACGCGAGAGTTGTTCTTCTCCACGTCGTAGCCGCCGGCAGCCAGGGCTTTCTTCAGGGCGGCGAGGGACACGCCGCTCCTCTCCTTGGATGCCGAGACGGCCTTGACGATAAGCTCGCCGACGCTGGGGCCGGCCTTCTTGGGGCGGGCGGCCGCCTTCTTCTTGGGGGCCTTGGCGGGCGCCGAGGCGGCTGGGGCGGGAGCGACTTCTGCCATCGTTCTGCTTTGCTGCGTGCTGGAGCGAGCACTGTGTGTCTGCTGCTGTAGCGTTCTGTGGAACCTCCCTCAGCGGCGAGGGGGGCGGCCCTTAAGCGCCGCATGAGAACGTTGTAGACTCAACCCGGCCGGTGCTGTGCAGCCGTGGCGCAGCTGCAGGCTCGCGTTGTGTTTTCTCGCCGCGTTTCTCGCACGAAATCCGCGCGCGTGGCCAACCTGGCGAGCGTTAAAGCACTCTCCCGCCTCCGAGAGGCCCCCTCGCGTGTCGTGAAGGCGGAAAGGGCGGCGTGCGGACGGCGCCTTTCTCGCGGCGCTCCACGAAGCGCGCCGAGCCGGCCGCGCTCCGAACGGGCAACGGCGCATTTGGCGTGCTTATCGTGTAATAATGTCGTGAAAGGGTATCGCGAGCGGGGCGAACGGCGTGGGTGTCGTCGGAGGAGAGTGTGGGCGAGAGCGTGTCGGGTGTGTGAGGCGCGTGTGCGTAGTTTAGCTGGTGTTGCGGGGCGCCCTTGTGGAGTGCGTAAAGCACAGTGCGCGCGCGGTGTGTTGCGCGAATGGACGACTCCCGCAGTCGACTCCCACGCGTCTTTGTCGCCGCCTGGTCTTCGTCGCCGGCGCCCCGCACTCGGATCGGCGCTCCTCGTGGCGCGCTCGGCTCTTGTGGGTCCCGGGCTCCGGGCGCGGCTCGTTAGGCGCACCTGAATCGACTCGGCGCTCCGTTAACGAGCCCTAATTCCCCCAAACACCGGCCCTCCACCAGCCCTAAGACCCCCCAACCCTAATTTATTCTAACTCTAAACCTCCTAACCCTAACATATTCTAACCCTAAGCCCCTCAACCCTAATATATTCTAACCCTAAGCACCATAACCCTAATATATTCTAACCCTAAGCACCCTAACCCTAATATATTCTAACCCTAACATATTCTAACCCTAAGCCCCCTAACCCTAACATATTCTAACCCAAAGCCCCCTAACCCTAACATATTCTAACCCTAAGCCCCCTAACCCTAACATATTCTAACCCTAAGCCCCTCAACCCTAATATATTCTAACCCTAAGCCCCTCAACCCTAATATATTCTAACCCTAAGCACCCTAACCCTAATATATTCTAACCCTAACATATTCTAACCCTAAGCCCCCTAACCCTAACATATTCTAACCCTAAGCCCCCTAACCCTAACATATTCTAACCCTAAGCCCCCTAACCCTAATATATTCTAACCCTAAGCCCCATAACCCTAACATATTCTAACCCTAATATATTCTAACCCTAAGCACCATAACCCTAATTTATTATAACCCTAATTTATTACAACCCTAACCCTAATTCATGACAACCCCAACCGCCCAGAACCCTAATACAGAAGAAAAAAATGAGCGTGAGGCCACACTTTTATTGTGGTAACATTTTTAATAGATCCAAATATAGCAGTAGGTAAAGGCCTACATGAACATTCTGTCAATCGGAAGGCTGAGGCCTAGCGGCTAAATTCACACTCCACGAGCGCTGCAATACTGAGGCCTAACTCCTAACTTTACCTGAACACACCGCAGCAGCACTGTAACACTGAGGCCTAGTGCCTACTTTTACCTGCGCGCTCACTCTACCTGCTGTAGAACCTCGTTGCCTAGCTGCGGCTCTTACGCGTACGCATTCCACAAGCACCCGTAGAACTCTGAGGCCTAGCTTCTAAATACACCTGCACACGCTGCAGCAGCACTACATAACTGAGGCCTAACTTATCAAGACACCGAAAAACACTGCAGAAGCACTATATTGCTCAGGCCTAACATATAAATAGACCTAAATACGCTGCAGAAGCACTATATTGCTCAGGCCTAACATATAAATAGATCTAAATACGCTGCAGAAGCACTATATTACTGAGGCCTAGCTCCTAAATGTACCTGCACACACTGCAGCAGCACTATAATACTGAGGCCTAACAAATCAATATACCTAAAAACTCTGCAGAACCACTACATAACTGAGGCCTTACTTATCAAGATACCTAAAAACACTGCAGCAGCACTACATTACTGAGGCCTTACTTATCAAGATACTTAAAAACGCTGCGGCAGCACTACATTACTGAGGCCTAGCTCCTAAATGTACCTGCACACACTGCAGCAGCACTATGATACTCAGCCCTAACTTATAGTGCTGCTGCAGTGTGTGCAGGTATATTCTACTGAGGCATAACATAGTAAAATGGTGCTGCTGCAGTGTTTTTTTTTTGGTATATTTATGAGGCCTAGCTCCTAAATGTACCTGCACACACTGAAGCAGCACTACAATACTGAGGCCTAACAAATCAATATACCTAAAAACGCTGCAGAAGCACTATATTGCTCAGGCCTAACATACAAATAGACACGAAAACTCTGCGGCAGCACTACATAACTGAGGCCTAGCACCTAAATGTACCTGCACACACTGCAGCAGCACTATGATACTCAGCCCTAACTTATAGTGCTGCTGCAGTGTGTGCAGGTATATACTACTGAGGCCTAACATATAAATATAACTAAAAAAACACTGCAGCAGCACCATATTACTGAGGCCTAGCTCCTAAATTAACCTGAACACACTGCAGCAGCACTGTAACACTGAGGCCTAGTGCCTACTTTTACCTGCGCGCTCACTCTACCTGCTGTAGAACCTTGTTGGCTAGCTGCGGCTCTTACACGTACGCATTCCACCAGCACCCGATGAACTGAGGCCTAGCTTCTAAATACACCTGCACACGCTGCAGCAACACTATGACAGACAGGCCTAACGTAGAAATATACCTGCACACACTGAAGCAGCACTATGATACTCAGGCGTAACATAGTAATGTAGTGCTGCTGCAGTGTGTGCAGGTATATTTATGAGACCTAACATATAAATATACCTGAAAATGCTGCAGCAGCACTACATAACTGATGCCTAACTTATCAATATACCTAAAAACACTGCAGAAGCACTATATTACTCAGGCCTAACATATAAATAGACCTAAAAACACTGCAGAAACACTACATAACTGAGGCCTAACTTATCAATATACCTAAAAACACTGCAGAAGCACTATATTACTCAGGCCTAACATATAAATAGACCTAAAAACACTGCAGAAACACTACATAACTGAGGCCTAACTTATCAATATACCTAAACCACCAGCACCTGTAGAACTCTGAGGCCTAGCTGTGTGCAGCAGCATAATAAGCTAAATTTCTACTCCAAACAGTAAGCGTGTTGCTTTACTACCCTGATCTGGTTCTACTTGCTGCCTGTTAAGACAAACATGACGCCAAAATTGGGGTCTCGCTTGCTGACCTGGGAGGGGGCTTATTTATGCCTTTGTAAGACGAAGCACACCTGGCTCTATCGTTCACACGCGGCTCTCGTTAGCAGCATCAGGTGTGGAAGCTCAGATGTTGGACCAACAGTCGTGTAGGGTGTGTTTTGTGTGGCTTACAGCTGATTTTCTGTTTATGGATGCAGAAAAAAGTTTGTAACACCACAAATAGGTTACATTTAACATTAATCATTCATAGCGACATATGATTTCTAATCACATGTTTATATGCAGCTCACTAGGAGCTAGTTTTGGTGTATGTCTAGATTCATTGGCTGTATTTTCTTGAAACAAATTACAACAGAGTTTGTCACAGTATGTGTCATAGGGCAGAGCAGTTACACGCTTATCATTGGGATTGTGTTACTACTAGGTAAGCTCAACTGTTCTTTAATTATAGCACTATAATAATCTAGCACTATAGTAATTATAGCACTTTGCACGTGGCTAATGTGTACATACATATGTGTACTTTGATCTCCTCTAGGCATAGACGTTGTGCAATATGTCACTTCCCCATGAATAGCATAATCTCTTATACACACTTTGTGCTGTACCACCTCTTATGTACTATTTGTGTGATTTATTGACCACCTATGTACTGGTCACTAGTGTCACTAGTCACTGCATAGCCCAGCACATAATGGGGAATCATGCGCCTTCCATTTCTTCTATCTATATATCTATATCTATATCTATATATCTATATCTATATCTCTATATCTATATCTCTATATCTATATCTATATATCTATATCTATATCTATATATATATCTATATATATATATATATGTATATATATATCTATATATATACATATATATATATATATATATATATATCTCTATATACATATATATATATATATCTCTATATACATATATATATATCTATATACATATCTAATATACATATACATATCTAATATATCATATATATATATATATATATATATATGTTCACAATTTTATTTATTATTTTTATACATATAAATATACACATTCACTACAATACACACACACACACACACTACGTATATGAATACTTAATGTTTTTTTTTTCTTTTCCAAAACACATTAGAAAAGGGACACGGAACGCTGCTCTTTAGTGGAAAACGTGGGTGGCTCTTAAAAGAGCCGTTGGGTTTGATCGGAGCGGGTTCGCTCTTTACTTGGAGCTGGTGTACTTGGTGACGGCCTTTGTTCCCTCGGAGACGGCGTGCTTGGCCAGCTCGCCGGGCAGAAGCAGGCGCACGGCGGTCTGGATCTCCCTGGAGGTGATGGTGGAACGCTTGTTGTAGTGAGCCAGGCGGGAAGACTCACCGGCGATGCGCTCGAAGATGTCGTTCACGAAGGAGTTCATGATACCCATCGCCTTTGAGGAGATTCCGGTGTCGGGGTGGACCTGCTTCAGCACCTTGTAGACGTAGATGGCGTAGCTCTCCTTCCTGGACTTTCTGCGCTTCTTGCCTCCCTTGCCGGCGGTCTTGGTGACGGCCTTCTTGGAGCCCTTCTTCGGGGCGGACTTTGCTGGCTCAGGCATCCTGCTCGTCTTCGAGTTAGACTGAAGAATGAGGGGGAGGCGACTAACCCCCACGTTATTTACACTCTGCTAGTCTAATTAACATGAGTCACGCCTTTCGAATGCCGTCAAACCACCATTGGACAAACACAGCTCGCTCCACTGTAATACCCCTCCCCCCCTCCCCCCCTCCCCCCTCCCCCCCCCAACCCCATCCACCCTCCACCCTCCACCCGCTGCTGCAGCCTGCTCTTTGTGTGCCTTCCCGCGCACACAGCGGCGAAGGCGACGGCCCCCGTGTAGGACTAAGTGTACTAAGTTTAAGACCGTTTTATACCTTGTAAAAATTGACGCTTCGTATGCGTTAGCTTAGAAGCGGACAAATAAAGACATATGCGCTTTGAGAGCGCGCACAAACGCGCGCCTGTATGTTTATTCATCACTTTGCCTTCGTGTAAACTAATGTCTGGTTCAGTTGAATGGCCGGGAGATCCTACGGCGGTCCTCTAAAACTACCTAAAACTCATACAATAATTGACTTTACGCTGACGCTTCTTATTCCCAGACTCGGATATTTATATGATGAAAATCTATTCTTTAATAACACACGTGCGTATACATATACACACACACACACACACACTGGTAGGCATATATGTATAAATTATCTATAAATATATAGCGTACACACACACACACACACAATAATACTGATATCCTTAAATATATCTTTCATAGTGCATTTCCACACTTTATCTGCTAATTCACGGGCAGTGGGACGTTTTATATAGGGAAATTTAGTGTTATTCAACTACTGTATCTTATTCAAACACGGAAAACTTGTCTTTGGGTGGATTTGTGGGTGGCTCTTAAAAGAGCCGTTGTTGTTTGCGTTGTTCTAGACGAGCGTTTAACCTCCGAATCCGTAAAGAGTGCGTCCCTGGCGTTTCAGGGCGTACACCACATCCATGGCGGTGACGGTCTTTCTCTTGGCGTGCTCGGTGTAGGTGACGGCGTCTCTGATCACGTTCTCCAGGAACACTTTCAGCACACCGCGGGTCTCCTCGTAGATCAGACCGGAGATACGCTTGACGCCACCACGACGCGCAAGACGGCGGATAGCGGGCTTGGTGATGCCCTGGATGTTATCGCGAAGAACTTTGCGGTGACGCTTGGCGCCTCCTTTCCCGAGCCCCTTGCCTCCTTTTCCTCGGCCGGACATCGTTGCTGCTCTTGCTCCCTGTCGACGAGAAGAGAAAGAATGAAGTTAGAGCGGCCGGCCGGCGCCTGATATTCTACTCTACCGGACCTAGTTGAAGACAGAGAGGCGGAGCCCAGTACAAAGCAGCTGGGTGGCCCCTCGCGGTGAGGCCGTCCGCACCGCCCCCGCACGCTAGAGCGCTACAGAAAGACTGATTATAAACCGTATCTGCTTGAAAGTAATAACTGTAGATATCTTACACCAATGAATGCTGAATATTACATATTGCCAGACCGACTTTAGGAAGCACTGAACCGCGTGGGACATTTGAATATTTTCCCCTCACCAAACAAACGGAGGG
The DNA here is from genome assembly GCF_023375975.1 of Astyanax mexicanus. NCBI lineage: Eukaryota > Metazoa > Chordata > Actinopteri > Characiformes > Acestrorhamphidae > Astyanax > Astyanax mexicanus. The sequence goes on along the minus strand of NW_026040075.1, from coordinate 21,525 downwards.
CAACGTACAAAAACATTTCGCTGTGTGTTTGTTCATTTGTTGGTTTTAGTAGTTGGTTTGAGTGTTGTACAAAGCCTATATTCAGCCAAAAAATAAAAAGCTTAATAAATATTGTCGTAATATATATCACTACATCATCTCTAAATCCCAGTGTTATCGCTCAAGAGACATGTAGTAGCAGTACAAACCCAAATACTCCATAAAAAAAAAGTAAATAAATCTAATAAAAATATTAATAATAATAATCCTTGAGAAATTCAACGTGTGGACCACAAAAAGGACGATTAATGTGTATCATGTACGTTTTATCAAATATAAGCCATTTTGTAAAGTGCATTCGTCAAACTAGGTGTATGTATTTACGGAGTTCATTAAACTTCTACTAATGTGTACTTCGGAAGTACTTTGAAAATTGTGCTGGGAGGTTGATTTATTTTCTAACAATCTTTCGGAATATGCTCCAATCCTTTTTTCTCACTTTACACATAAAATAATTATATCAGTTAATAATAACCCTCTTGATCCATAAGAAATGAACACTACTACACAACCATATGTGGCCCTCAAAATCCAAAATCATGTAAACAAATAAAACATTACAAAAGCAGGTAGAAAGATTTGTATTCTCACTCACTCATTTACAAATCTCTGCAGTGTACTCCTTAAACCTATTTCAATGTTACATGGAGATAGCATTAAAGAAATGTATACATATATTTAGTATGTTTTGTCAATCAAAAATACTAGGGCGGAATGAATCATGTTTTGGGTTCTAACATAGGAGCTGTGTATAATCTTTTCTTTTTCATTTTTCTATTTCTTTTTTGGTTTATATATATATATATATATATTTATATTTATATATATATAGATTATTTTAGGTATATACATTTTATTAGAGTTATTCTTGTTATGTTTTTTTTTGGTTTATGTTTCGTATTGTCCCTTCAAATTTCCTACAACAAAAAATAACACGGCAAAAAATCCTGCTTTAACATATTTCAGGCTTAGTGGATCATCAGTGGGCAACATTTGCAAATGGAAGGGGGCAAGATCCTCTGCTCTTTATTATAAAGTTGTAGCCATATATGCGGATCGTGTTAAACAACTGAAAAAGGAATCTCATTCTATTATCTTTATATGATAATATATAAAAGACAAATGCCCTAATCAAATTGTGATGAAAAGTACACATTTGTAGGCCATCTCTTGAAATAAACTATGGGTCAGAAACCTGTCGTAATGTAACACAATAAGCTCTAAATCACAGAGTGTTGGAACAGTCGAAGAAATAACCATAATAATAATAATATTTATTAGTAGTAGTAGTAGTAGTAGTAGTAGTGAGTAAGTATGTTTCTCAGAGACAGCCTGTCTTCTCATGGATAATAATCTGCCGTGTGAAATCCAAAATGTGGAACACACGAAGCACGATTACTGTGTCTCATGCATGTTTGATCAAATATAAGCTATTTGTTAAAGTGTATTCGCCAAACTAAGTGTACTCAATTACGGAGTTCACTAAACGTCTACTAATGCGTACCTCTAAAGTACTTCATAAATTGTGCTGGGAGTAGCAAATACATTACAACTCAAATTAAATAGTTGTTAATATTTGAATTTCAATCCGTCATTCCCTCTCAGACCCGAGCCATTTCGCTCACTTCGCTACACATAAAATATTGCAGTTAAAAACTCTCTTGATCCATGTGAACTAACACAATTAGACAACCATATGTGGCCCTCGTAATCCAAAATCATGCAAACAAATAAAATTTCAAAACAGGTCAAAAGATTTGTATTCTCACTCACTCATTCATAAATCTCTGCAGTGTATTCCTTCGACCAGCAGATGGACTCCAAGCTCCACCAAAAAACATCTCCCTTAGAACTGTCTGTCAAACCACACACAAACAAAGACAAAACAACAATTTACAAGATCAGTACATTAAACATATGTCAATGTTACATGGAGATAGCATTACATAAAATTATTAATACATTTATTATGTTTAAAATGTCTTAATATTAATATCTTTTCATGCATACAAAATAAATGCTGGGACACGTTGAAGGAAGTGGTTGGAAAAGAGAAAAAAGGTAAACATCAATTATTGCATATTATGGATATACACAAGCTCACTCTCACACACACATCCACACACATATAATAATAAATACATGAACATACATATAATTACATATCATTTCACATATATCTTTTGGTTTCTTTTTCTATGTCTTATGTGTTTTATATATATATTATTTTAGGTATATATATTATATTATATTTATTTGTGTTAGTTTCATTTGTTTTCTGTTTCATTTTGTCCCTTCAAATGTACCCAAACAAAAAAGAAATAATACAACAAATGAAATGCCTTAACATATGTACTGCTTAGTGGATCACCAGTGGGCAACTTTTGCAAATGGAAGGGGGGGAAAAACATCTTGCAAGATACAACAACAACAACTACCATAATAATAATAATAATAATAATAATAATAATAATAATAATAATAATAATTATTATTATTATTATTATAATTATTATTATTATGATTATTATTATTATTAGTAGTAGTAGTAGTAGTGAGTAAGTAGGTTTCTCAGAGAAAGCCTGTCTTCTCATGGACAATAATATGCCTTGTGAAATCCAAATTGTGGAACACACGAAGCACGATTACTGTGTCTCATGTATGTTTTATCAAATAGAAAAGAGTTTTCAAGTGTATTCGTCAAACTAAGTGTACTCAATTACAGAGTTCATTAAACTTCTACTAATGTGTACCTCTAAAGTACTTCAAAAATTGTGCTGGGCTTTGTAAATAATTGACAACTCAAATAAAATATTTGTTATTATTCGAATTCATGTCAATAATTCGCACTATGCCCCAATCCTTTTCACTCACTCTACACATAATATATTTGGTTCAGTGAAAATTTCTCCTGATCCATGTGAAATAACAGTATTAGACCACCATATGTGGCCCCCCTAATCCAAAATCATGTAAACAAATAAAACATTTCAAAACAGGTAAAAAGATTTGCTTTCTCACCCACTCATTCATAATTCTTTGCAGTGTCTGCATTCGACCAGCAGATGGGCTGCAAGCTCCACCAAAAAACAAGATCAGTACATTAAACCTATTTCAACCTTCCATAGAGATAGCATTAAATAAATAAATAACTCATATATAACTATATATATATACACAACAAATTAACATTATTCATGTTATAATTATTATTACACATATTAACACACCTTAAAATACACCTTAACAATTGGACAGAACGCCAATGACATAATTAGTAAAGATTTAATTATTTCTTAGGACTCAAGTCAAGTATACCAATGATGAAATATTTAAATGTGTCCTAAAGACTTGGTTCACTAGTCAGAGAGTAGCGGTTTAAATCTTGCCTTTAACCTTAGCTCCAAAAAATTATTTCATTCTTCTATCCAAAATAGTTAGAAATTAAAAGCACGGCCAAAAAACATGTATTGATTCCACGTTTAGTAACTCTTAACTTGTGTAAGCAATATTTAGCGAGCAGAATTACGCAAAATGGCGGCCATTTAAGGAAAACCAAATATCCACAAACGGTAGATTTTTAGAGAGTGGGGGAATGGACATTGCAGTTAAACTTTGCCCCGTAAAAAGATAATTTAATGCAATTACATTAATAAACTACACATCAAATTCGCTGTACCTCGTGACCTCTGACCTCTGACCTAGAGAAGGGAATGGCCGCCATTTTGTGAACCACGAAAACGTAAACAAACCCGCACGCTAAGCTAAGCTAAGCTATGCTAGCGCCTAGTTACCTATTCGGAAGCCATAGCAACCGCTCATGTAGGCGAGTTTCAACAACACTGTGGCTAAATACACTAATCACAATATAAAATACATACACAGGGGACAGAATGAACACCTACCTGCTAGTTTAGTGCAGTATATTTGGCCAATTTAATGGTACATGCTAATCGCTAATTTAGCTTCACTCACCTAGCTAGCAGCCCAGATAGCCAACAAACTAGCACTCCAGACACTCCACCCGTGGCCGGAGAATATACATATAATATATATCTTTATTATATATATATATATATATATATATATATATATATATATATATATATATATATATATATATATATATATATATATATATATATATATAGTGTGTGTGTGTGTGTGTAGAGAGAGAGAGAGAGAGAGAGAGACTAAAGTCTTAGTAGTGCCATGTACACGTGTCTAAAAAAATCACCCTATGGTCAAATACCAAAGAAAGTCATAATAATAATAATAAAAAAAATTATAATAAGAATAAGAATATTTATTATTATTATATTTTATTTTTTTGTTTAATTATTAATTTTTTTATTAACGCCATAATATCATTAATTATATTAGTGTTAATGTTGGTAAATTTGATTACGTATAATAAATATTAATAATGCTTTATTAATAAATAGTGAATAATAATTTGTTATTATTAATTATTAGTAGTATCATTCTGATTGTTATTATTATTATTATTATTATTATTATTAGTAGTAGTAGTAGTAGGAGTAGGAGTAGTAGTAGTATTATAAATGTTCATATAAGTAATTTGTATTACTATTAGTAATGGTAATATTAGTCATTTTATTTACTATTAAGAGTTTATTACTCATAATTTATTGTTATTATATGATTGGTGATATTATGTATAATTATTAATTTTATTATTAGTCATTTAGTAATTAACATTATTATGATTATTATTATCATCATCATCATCATCATTACAAGTAGTAGTATTACTATTTTCATTTATTTACATGTATTAAAGGTAATTGTATATTGTCCCAGGAAAATATAGATTGATTAGATTGATTATTACCAATAGTAAGATGAAAAACCAGAGTCAAGCCAATTTGGACCTTTCCACAAAGTTTATCTGTATTACATATAATATTTGCCCTGCAATTAGAGAGAAGATGTAATTTAAGGAATGTGACGTTGCTGCCATCTCCTGGACCCAATAAATAATTCCAAATAAAAAGTTTAAATGGGATATCTACATTTGATTTTTCCTTTATATTTACGAGTCAATGTGGTTTTGGACATAGTCTCATACACAGCCACAAGATATGCTCAAACATTGCAAAGACACATTGCCTCAATATATATGTGTGCGTGTGTTTGCATGAATGTCTAATTTTCTTTCCATAAAAAAAGGAAAAAAACAATAAATATATATGCTCAAGAATTATATAGATATATTCTTGAGCAATGCAATACAGAACTTTAACCACATGGTGGCATCCAAACTCTTAAAACGTGAAGTAGTCAGCTCAACATACACTTATATATACAAAGTGAAGTAAGTCTTATGTTCCATGTCCATATGAAAAGGTACTAAGCCTCATCAATGCAATTGCGCTGTTTAACAACACACACACACAAACACATATATATGTGTATATATGAACAATATATAAAACGTTTCTATATATTTTTTAGATATATATACAGAGAGAGAGAGAGAGAGAGAGAGAGAGAGAGAGCTCTTAAAACATGAAAACATGCGTATATAAATATATTGTAAGTCTTATGATACGTCCATAATCTATACATTAAGTAAACCTCACGATATATATATATGTAGCTAGGTATATATTAATATCTAGAGAGAATATGACAATATTACCGAGTATATCAATGTGTGTGTATATATTACATTGCACATGTAACACTGATGGATGCCGCCGTGTAGTGAAACAATGCCTTTTTCAGTAAGAAGAGTTCAATTTATGTCACCACACACACACTTATAACAGAACTCTTGCAACTTATAACAGTGCATGCAATGGTGCAGTTGAACCACACGGTGGCATCCAAGCTCCATCAGTGTTACATGCAGCAGTTCCCTCAGTACTCACGCACACACACATAATATATATATAGATGCCTTTCTCTATTATTTCACCAATAATGTGCTCATAAATCTTGTGCTTGTGTGTTTCTATGTATTTAGCCATTGCAGTAAGCTCTAGTAATTGCTGGCTATTAAAAAGGCGCGAAATATTGATAAAATGTACGTTATGTTAAATGTATACATTGTTTTGAGTACACTTAGTACTACTTTTTCATACAACATTCATATATATATATATATGAATGTTGTATGAAAAAGTAGTACTAAGTGTACTCAAAACAATGTATAAATTATATATATTATATGCATGTGTGTATGTATACATACATATATATAATATATGTATGTATACATACATATATATTATATATATATGTATACATACATATATATATTATATATATATATATATATATATATATATACACATATATATACATACATACACACACGCATATAATATAATATATATAATACACAGAATATAATATATACATATATATACATATATATATATATATATATATATTATATATGAATGTTGTATGCAAAAGTAGTACTAAGTGTACTCAAAACAATGTATAATTTTATATAATAAATATAATATATATAAATGCATATAAAACGCATGTAGAAAAACAACTCTTTTGGCACAGACACAGGTAGGTGGCTCTTAAAAGAGCCGTTGGGTATTAAGGGAAAACGTCAAAGCGCTCCGTTTAAGCGCGCTCTCCGCGGATACGGCGGGCCAGCTGGATGTCCTTAGGCATAATGGTGACTCTCTTGGCGTGGATGGCGCACAGGTTAGTGTCTTCAAACAGACCCACCAAGTACGCCTCGCTTGCCTCCTGCAGAGCCATGACGGCGGAGCTCTGGAAGCGCAGATCGGTCTTGAAGTCCTGAGCGATCTCACGCACCAGGCGCTGGAAGGGCAGCTTGCGGATCAACAGCTCAGTGGATTTCTGGTAGCGACGGATCTCTCTCAGAGCGACGGTGCCGGGCCTGTAACGGTGAGGCTTCTTCACGCCGCCGGTAGCCGGGGCGCTCTTGCGGGCTGCCTTGGTGGCCAGCTGCTTCCTCGGGGCCTTGCCACCGGTGGACTTGCGGGCGGTCTGCTTCGTTCTTGCCATGGCGCTGAACTCTTGAAAGAGAATAACGCTCCCTCGCCTCCTCACGGCCCTTTTAAGCTTTAGAGCCGCTCGTCGCCGATTGGACGTGTCGGAGCTGCCAGCGTCTGATAGGGCGTCTTCAAAATCGAGCTTGCGCGCTATTGGCCGTCATTCCGAACCGCAAAATACTGCTGTTAGAACACAGTGGCGGCTTACTGCTGTCCAGCCTGGTTTTATGTACACTAAACGCAATGCAGGTTGATCGCTCTCATTTGTTTATTCAACAATACTTATCTCCGCACACACGAACATAATACCCACCCGTGTGTATATATCTAGGTATTTTCAGCTTGTAAATATTTATCTTGTCAATTGTTTTAGTGCTTTTACTCATTGATCAAAAGCATAATAGTGTGTGCATGTATGTGTATATCTATATATATCTATATATATCTATATCTATATATATATCTATATATATATATATCTATATCCATATCTATATATATATATAAATATAGACACACATCGCGTTATATATACTATTTTCATTTTAGTTTATTCCTTTATCACGTAACGTGATAAAGGAATTCATAGAATATGCACTACACGTATTTTGCGTGTATTACATGTACTGCGTGTTGTGTTACTGGTGAGGAAACGTAGCACTTTTTGAGTAGAGTTGGGTGGCTCTTAAAAGAGCCTTTGGGTATGGACAAAGAAGCGGAGATTTACTTGGCCTTGACCGCCTTCTCGGTCTTCTTGGGGAGAAGCACAGCCTGAATGTTGGGCAGCACACCACCCTGGGCAATGGTAACTCCTCCGAGCAGTTTGTTCAACTCCTCGTCGTTGCGAACAGCCAGCTGCAGATGACGGGGGATGATACGAGTCTTCTTGTTGTCGCGGGCGGCGTTGCCGGCCAACTCGAGAATCTCAGCGGTAAGATACTCCAGCACGGCGGCAAGGTAGACGGGGGCACCGGCGCCAACACGCTCTGCGTAGTTTCCTTTGCGCAGGAGCCTGTGCACACGGCCCACGGGGAACTGCAGCCCAGCGCGGGAAGAGCGAGTCTTGGCCTTGGCCCTAGCCTTGCCGCCGGTTTTGCCTCTTCCGCTCATGATGCAGGTCAGATGTGTTCGCTGAACAAAGCTGAAATAAAGCGAGAAGGCTCCCGGGCGCTGTTGATAAAGCAAAAGCGCCTACGTTCCTATTGGCTGCAAGCTTCGCGCAGCAACAGCCAATAGCGTCCCCGCCGTCGAACTCTAGCGGCCGCTCCCCCCTCCTCCTCGTGCAGCCTCCTCCCCCCTCCTCCTCGTGCAGTGTAAACGCTTGGCGCTGAGACAGCCAATCGCGTGTCCGCCGTCCAACGCCAGCGCCCGCCCTCCGCTGCTCGCTTTGGGCCCCCACCTCCCCCTCCTCCTCGTGCTGCCTGCTTTGTGTGTGTGTGAGACAGAGACCTACTGCTGCAGACAGAGACTTATGCCTTCCCGCTCAAATAAATCTAAAGTTGTAAACGAAAAGAAATAACCTAATAAACAAACTAATGAAACGAATACCTACAGTGGCTGTGGTTGTGCTATGACAGCTACTTATATGGGAGCCGTATTTGTATGTTAAAATGATGATCATACAACGATAAATAGTGTCATACGCCATACACATTAGACACTGTTATATGCTTTGAATACATATATGTACGTGTTTATAGCAAAGGAAGCTCTTTGAAACGAAACTGTGGGTGGCTCTTAAAAGAGCCGTTGTTAGAGAGGAACAAAACATGAAGGTAAACGGCACCGTTTACTTCTTCTTGGGGGCAGCCTTCTTGGGCTTCGCCGCCTTGGGCTTGGCCGCTTTGGGCTTGACAGCCTTGGCTTTCTTTGGGCTCTTGGTGGCTTTCTTGGGAGCCGCCGGCTTCTTCGCCTTCTTGGGGCTCTTGGTTGCCTTCTTCGCAGCCGCTGCGGGTTTCTTGGCCTTTTTGGGAGACTTCTTGGCCGCGGCGGGCTTCTTCGCCGCTACCTTCTTGGGCTTTTTCGCGGCAGCCGGTTTCTTGGCGGCGGGCTTCTTGGCTTTAGGAGCAGCCTTCTTGGCCGGCTTCTTCTTGGCCTCGGCCTGCTTCTTGTTGAGCTTGAAAGAGCCCGACGCGCCGGTGCCTTTGGTCTGCACCAGAGTGCCCTTGGTGACGAGGCTCTTGACGGCGATCTTAACGCGAGAGTTGTTCTTCTCCACGTCGTAGCCGCCGGCAGCCAGGGCTTTCTTCAGGGCGGCGAGGGACACGCCGCTCCTCTCCTTGGATGCCGAGACGGCCTTGACGATAAGCTCGCCGACGCTGGGGCCGGCCTTCTTGGGGCGGGCGGCCGCCTTCTTCTTGGGGGCCTTGGCGGGCGCCGAGGCGGCTGGGGCGGGAGCGACTTCTGCCATCGTTCTGCTTTGCTGCGTGCTGGAGCGAGCACTGTGTGTCTGCTGCTGTAGCGTTCTGTGGAACCTCCCTCAGCGGCGAGGGGGGCGGCCCTTAAGCGCCGCATGAGAACGTTGTAGACTCAACCCGGCCGGTGCTGTGCAGCCGTGGCGCAGCTGCAGGCTCGCGTTGTGTTTTCTCGCCGCGTTTCTCGCACGAAATCCGCGCGCGTGGCCAACCTGGCGAGCGTTAAAGCACTCTCCCGCCTCCGAGAGGCCCCCTCGCGTGTCGTGAAGGCGGAAAGGGCGGCGTGCGGACGGCGCCTTTCTCGCGGCGCTCCACGAAGCGCGCCGAGCCGGCCGCGCTCCGAACGGGCAACGGCGCATTTGGCGTGCTTATCGTGTAATAATGTCGTGAAAGGGTATCGCGAGCGGGGCGAACGGCGTGGGTGTCGTCGGAGGAGAGTGTGGGCGAGAGCGTGTCGGGTGTGTGAGGCGCGTGTGCGTAGTTTAGCTGGTGTTGCGGGGCGCCCTTGTGGAGTGCGTAAAGCACAGTGCGCGCGCGGTGTGTTGCGCGAATGGACGACTCCCGCAGTCGACTCCCACGCGTCTTTGTCGCCGCCTGGTCTTCGTCGCCGGCGCCCCGCACTCGGATCGGCGCTCCTCGTGGCGCGCTCGGCTCTTGTGGGTCCCGGGCTCCGGGCGCGGCTCGTTAGGCGCACCTGAATCGACTCGGCGCTCCGTTAACGAGCCCTAATTCCCCCAAACACCGGCCCTCCACCAGCCCTAAGACCCCCCAACCCTAATTTATTCTAACTCTAAACCTCCTAACCCTAACATATTCTAACCCTAAGCCCCTCAACCCTAATATATTCTAACCCTAAGCACCATAACCCTAATATATTCTAACCCTAAGCACCCTAACCCTAATATATTCTAACCCTAACATATTCTAACCCTAAGCCCCCTAACCCTAACATATTCTAACCCAAAGCCCCCTAACCCTAACATATTCTAACCCTAAGCCCCCTAACCCTAACATATTCTAACCCTAAGCCCCTCAACCCTAATATATTCTAACCCTAAGCCCCTCAACCCTAATATATTCTAACCCTAAGCACCCTAACCCTAATATATTCTAACCCTAACATATTCTAACCCTAAGCCCCCTAACCCTAACATATTCTAACCCTAAGCCCCCTAACCCTAACATATTCTAACCCTAAGCCCCCTAACCCTAATATATTCTAACCCTAAGCCCCATAACCCTAACATATTCTAACCCTAATATATTCTAACCCTAAGCACCATAACCCTAATTTATTATAACCCTAATTTATTACAACCCTAACCCTAATTCATGACAACCCCAACCGCCCAGAACCCTAATACAGAAGAAAAAAATGAGCGTGAGGCCACACTTTTATTGTGGTAACATTTTTAATAGATCCAAATATAGCAGTAGGTAAAGGCCTACATGAACATTCTGTCAATCGGAAGGCTGAGGCCTAGCGGCTAAATTCACACTCCACGAGCGCTGCAATACTGAGGCCTAACTCCTAACTTTACCTGAACACACCGCAGCAGCACTGTAACACTGAGGCCTAGTGCCTACTTTTACCTGCGCGCTCACTCTACCTGCTGTAGAACCTCGTTGCCTAGCTGCGGCTCTTACGCGTACGCATTCCACAAGCACCCGTAGAACTCTGAGGCCTAGCTTCTAAATACACCTGCACACGCTGCAGCAGCACTACATAACTGAGGCCTAACTTATCAAGACACCGAAAAACACTGCAGAAGCACTATATTGCTCAGGCCTAACATATAAATAGACCTAAATACGCTGCAGAAGCACTATATTGCTCAGGCCTAACATATAAATAGATCTAAATACGCTGCAGAAGCACTATATTACTGAGGCCTAGCTCCTAAATGTACCTGCACACACTGCAGCAGCACTATAATACTGAGGCCTAACAAATCAATATACCTAAAAACTCTGCAGAACCACTACATAACTGAGGCCTTACTTATCAAGATACCTAAAAACACTGCAGCAGCACTACATTACTGAGGCCTTACTTATCAAGATACTTAAAAACGCTGCGGCAGCACTACATTACTGAGGCCTAGCTCCTAAATGTACCTGCACACACTGCAGCAGCACTATGATACTCAGCCCTAACTTATAGTGCTGCTGCAGTGTGTGCAGGTATATTCTACTGAGGCATAACATAGTAAAATGGTGCTGCTGCAGTGTTTTTTTTTTGGTATATTTATGAGGCCTAGCTCCTAAATGTACCTGCACACACTGAAGCAGCACTACAATACTGAGGCCTAACAAATCAATATACCTAAAAACGCTGCAGAAGCACTATATTGCTCAGGCCTAACATACAAATAGACACGAAAACTCTGCGGCAGCACTACATAACTGAGGCCTAGCACCTAAATGTACCTGCACACACTGCAGCAGCACTATGATACTCAGCCCTAACTTATAGTGCTGCTGCAGTGTGTGCAGGTATATACTACTGAGGCCTAACATATAAATATAACTAAAAAAACACTGCAGCAGCACCATATTACTGAGGCCTAGCTCCTAAATTAACCTGAACACACTGCAGCAGCACTGTAACACTGAGGCCTAGTGCCTACTTTTACCTGCGCGCTCACTCTACCTGCTGTAGAACCTTGTTGGCTAGCTGCGGCTCTTACACGTACGCATTCCACCAGCACCCGATGAACTGAGGCCTAGCTTCTAAATACACCTGCACACGCTGCAGCAACACTATGACAGACAGGCCTAACGTAGAAATATACCTGCACACACTGAAGCAGCACTATGATACTCAGGCGTAACATAGTAATGTAGTGCTGCTGCAGTGTGTGCAGGTATATTTATGAGACCTAACATATAAATATACCTGAAAATGCTGCAGCAGCACTACATAACTGATGCCTAACTTATCAATATACCTAAAAACACTGCAGAAGCACTATATTACTCAGGCCTAACATATAAATAGACCTAAAAACACTGCAGAAACACTACATAACTGAGGCCTAACTTATCAATATACCTAAAAACACTGCAGAAGCACTATATTACTCAGGCCTAACATATAAATAGACCTAAAAACACTGCAGAAACACTACATAACTGAGGCCTAACTTATCAATATACCTAAACCACCAGCACCTGTAGAACTCTGAGGCCTAGCTGTGTGCAGCAGCATAATAAGCTAAATTTCTACTCCAAACAGTAAGCGTGTTGCTTTACTACCCTGATCTGGTTCTACTTGCTGCCTGTTAAGACAAACATGACGCCAAAATTGGGGTCTCGCTTGCTGACCTGGGAGGGGGCTTATTTATGCCTTTGTAAGACGAAGCACACCTGGCTCTATCGTTCACACGCGGCTCTCGTTAGCAGCATCAGGTGTGGAAGCTCAGATGTTGGACCAACAGTCGTGTAGGGTGTGTTTTGTGTGGCTTACAGCTGATTTTCTGTTTATGGATGCAGAAAAAAGTTTGTAACACCACAAATAGGTTACATTTAACATTAATCATTCATAGCGACATATGATTTCTAATCACATGTTTATATGCAGCTCACTAGGAGCTAGTTTTGGTGTATGTCTAGATTCATTGGCTGTATTTTCTTGAAACAAATTACAACAGAGTTTGTCACAGTATGTGTCATAGGGCAGAGCAGTTACACGCTTATCATTGGGATTGTGTTACTACTAGGTAAGCTCAACTGTTCTTTAATTATAGCACTATAATAATCTAGCACTATAGTAATTATAGCACTTTGCACGTGGCTAATGTGTACATACATATGTGTACTTTGATCTCCTCTAGGCATAGACGTTGTGCAATATGTCACTTCCCCATGAATAGCATAATCTCTTATACACACTTTGTGCTGTACCACCTCTTATGTACTATTTGTGTGATTTATTGACCACCTATGTACTGGTCACTAGTGTCACTAGTCACTGCATAGCCCAGCACATAATGGGGAATCATGCGCCTTCCATTTCTTCTATCTATATATCTATATCTATATCTATATATCTATATCTATATCTCTATATCTATATCTCTATATCTATATCTATATATCTATATCTATATCTATATATATATCTATATATATATATATATATGTATATATATATCTATATATATACATATATATATATATATATATATATATCTCTATATACATATATATATATATATCTCTATATACATATATATATATCTATATACATATCTAATATACATATACATATCTAATATATCATATATATATATATATATATATATATGTTCACAATTTTATTTATTATTTTTATACATATAAATATACACATTCACTACAATACACACACACACACACACTACGTATATGAATACTTAATGTTTTTTTTTTCTTTTCCAAAACACATTAGAAAAGGGACACGGAACGCTGCTCTTTAGTGGAAAACGTGGGTGGCTCTTAAAAGAGCCGTTGGGTTTGATCGGAGCGGGTTCGCTCTTTACTTGGAGCTGGTGTACTTGGTGACGGCCTTTGTTCCCTCGGAGACGGCGTGCTTGGCCAGCTCGCCGGGCAGAAGCAGGCGCACGGCGGTCTGGATCTCCCTGGAGGTGATGGTGGAACGCTTGTTGTAGTGAGCCAGGCGGGAAGACTCACCGGCGATGCGCTCGAAGATGTCGTTCACGAAGGAGTTCATGATACCCATCGCCTTTGAGGAGATTCCGGTGTCGGGGTGGACCTGCTTCAGCACCTTGTAGACGTAGATGGCGTAGCTCTCCTTCCTGGACTTTCTGCGCTTCTTGCCTCCCTTGCCGGCGGTCTTGGTGACGGCCTTCTTGGAGCCCTTCTTCGGGGCGGACTTTGCTGGCTCAGGCATCCTGCTCGTCTTCGAGTTAGACTGAAGAATGAGGGGGAGGCGACTAACCCCCACGTTATTTACACTCTGCTAGTCTAATTAACATGAGTCACGCCTTTCGAATGCCGTCAAACCACCATTGGACAAACACAGCTCGCTCCACTGTAATACCCCTCCCCCCCTCCCCCCCTCCCCCCTCCCCCCCCCAACCCCATCCACCCTCCACCCTCCACCCGCTGCTGCAGCCTGCTCTTTGTGTGCCTTCCCGCGCACACAGCGGCGAAGGCGACGGCCCCCGTGTAGGACTAAGTGTACTAAGTTTAAGACCGTTTTATACCTTGTAAAAATTGACGCTTCGTATGCGTTAGCTTAGAAGCGGACAAATAAAGACATATGCGCTTTGAGAGCGCGCACAAACGCGCGCCTGTATGTTTATTCATCACTTTGCCTTCGTGTAAACTAATGTCTGGTTCAGTTGAATGGCCGGGAGATCCTACGGCGGTCCTCTAAAACTACCTAAAACTCATACAATAATTGACTTTACGCTGACGCTTCTTATTCCCAGACTCGGATATTTATATGATGAAAATCTATTCTTTAATAACACACGTGCGTATACATATACACACACACACACACACACTGGTAGGCATATATGTATAAATTATCTATAAATATATAGCGTACACACACACACACACACAATAATACTGATATCCTTAAATATATCTTTCATAGTGCATTTCCACACTTTATCTGCTAATTCACGGGCAGTGGGACGTTTTATATAGGGAAATTTAGTGTTATTCAACTACTGTATCTTATTCAAACACGGAAAACTTGTCTTTGGGTGGATTTGTGGGTGGCTCTTAAAAGAGCCGTTGTTGTTTGCGTTGTTCTAGACGAGCGTTTAACCTCCGAATCCGTAAAGAGTGCGTCCCTGGCGTTTCAGGGCGTACACCACATCCATGGCGGTGACGGTCTTTCTCTTGGCGTGCTCGGTGTAGGTGACGGCGTCTCTGATCACGTTCTCCAGGAACACTTTCAGCACACCGCGGGTCTCCTCGTAGATCAGACCGGAGATACGCTTGACGCCACCACGACGCGCAAGACGGCGGATAGCGGGCTTGGTGATGCCCTGGATGTTATCGCGAAGAACTTTGCGGTGACGCTTGGCGCCTCCTTTCCCGAGCCCCTTGCCTCCTTTTCCTCGGCCGGACATCGTTGCTGCTCTTGCTCCCTGTCGACGAGAAGAGAAAGAATGAAGTTAGAGCGGCCGGCCGGCGCCTGATATTCTACTCTACCGGACCTAGTTGAAGACAGAGAGGCGGAGCCCAGTACAAAGCAGCTGGGTGGCCCCTCGCGGTGAGGCCGTCCGCACCGCCCCCGCACGCTAGAGCGCTACAGAAAGACTGATTATAAACCGTATCTGCTTGAAAGTAATAACTGTAGATATCTTACACCAATGAATGCTGAATATTACATATTGCCAGACCGACTTTAGGAAGCACTGAACCGCGTGGGACATTTGAATATTTTCCCCTCACCAAACAAACGGAGGGCAACGTACAAAAACATTTCGCTGTGTGTTTGTTCATTTGTTGGTTTTAGTAGTTGGTTTGAGTGTTGTACAAAGCCTATATTCAGCCAAAAAATAAAAAGCTTAATAAATATTGTCGTAATATATATCACTACATCATCTCTAAATCCCAGTGTTATCGCTCAAGAGACATGTAGTAGCAGTACAAACCCAAATACTCCATAAAAAAAAAGTAAATAAATCTAATAAAAATATTAATAATAATAATCCTTGAGAAATTCAACGTGTGGACCACAAAAAGGACGATTAATGTGTATCATGTACGTTTTATCAAATATAAGCCATTTTGTAAAGTGCATTCGTCAAACTAGGTGTATGTATTTACGGAGTTCATTAAACTTCTACTAATGTGTACTTCGGAAGTACTTTGAAAATTGTGCTGGGAGGTTGATTTATTTTCTAACAATCTTTCGGAATATGCTCCAATCCTTTTTTCTCACTTTACACATAAAATAATTATATCAGTTAATAATAACCCTCTTGATCCATAAGAAATGAACACTACTACACAACCATATGTGGCCCTCAAAATCCAAAATCATGTAAACAAATAAAACATTACAAAAGCAGGTAGAAAGATTTGTATTCTCACTCACTCATTTACAAATCTCTGCAGTGTACTCCTTAAACCTATTTCAATGTTACATGGAGATAGCATTAAAGAAATGTATACATATATTTAGTATGTTTTGTCAATCAAAAATACTAGGGCGGAATGAATCATGTTTTGGGTTCTAACATAGGAGCTGTGTATAATCTTTTCTTTTTCATTTTTCTATTTCTTTTTTGGTTTATATATATATATATATATATTTATATTTATATATATATAGATTATTTTAGGTATATACATTTTATTAGAGTTATTCTTGTTATGTTTTTTTTTGGTTTATGTTTCGTATTGTCCCTTCAAATTTCCTACAACAAAAAATAACACGGCAAAAAATCCTGCTTTAACATATTTCAGGCTTAGTGGATCATCAGTGGGCAACATTTGCAAATGGAAGGGGGCAAGATCCTCTGCTCTTTATTATAAAGTTGTAGCCATATATGCGGATCGTGTTAAACAACTGAAAAAGGAATCTCATTCTATTATCTTTATATGATAATATATAAAAGACAAATGCCCTAATCAAATTGTGATGAAAAGTACACATTTGTAGGCCATCTCTTGAAATAAACTATGGGTCAGAAACCTGTCGTAATGTAACACAATAAGCTCTAAATCACAGAGTGTTGGAACAGTCGAAGAAATAACCATAATAATAATAATATTTATTAGTAGTAGTAGTAGTAGTAGTAGTAGTGAGTAAGTATGTTTCTCAGAGACAGCCTGTCTTCTCATGGATAATAATCTGCCGTGTGAAATCCAAAATGTGGAACACACGAAGCACGATTACTGTGTCTCATGCATGTTTGATCAAATATAAGCTATTTGTTAAAGTGTATTCGCCAAACTAAGTGTACTCAATTACGGAGTTCACTAAACGTCTACTAATGCGTACCTCTAAAGTACTTCATAAATTGTGCTGGGAGTAGCAAATACATTACAACTCAAATTAAATAGTTGTTAATATTTGAATTTCAATCCGTCATTCCCTCTCAGACCCGAGCCATTTCGCTCACTTCGCTACACATAAAATATTGCAGTTAAAAACTCTCTTGATCCATGTGAACTAACACAATTAGACAACCATATGTGGCCCTCGTAATCCAAAATCATGCAAACAAATAAAATTTCAAAACAGGTCAAAAGATTTGTATTCTCACTCACTCATTCATAAATCTCTGCAGTGTATTCCTTCGACCAGCAGATGGACTCCAAGCTCCACCAAAAAACATCTCCCTTAGAACTGTCTGTCAAACCACACACAAACAAAGACAAAACAACAATTTACAAGATCAGTACATTAAACATATGTCAATGTTACATGGAGATAGCATTACATAAAATTATTAATACATTTATTATGTTTAAAATGTCTTAATATTAATATCTTTTCATGCATACAAAATAAATGCTGGGACACGTTGAAGGAAGTGGTTGGAAAAGAGAAAAAAGGTAAACATCAATTATTGCATATTATGGATATACACAAGCTCACTCTCACACACACATCCACACACATATAATAATAAATACATGAACATACATATAATTACATATCATTTCACATATATCTTTTGGTTTCTTTTTCTATGTCTTATGTGTTTTATATATATATTATTTTAGGTATATATATTATATTATATTTATTTGTGTTAGTTTCATTTGTTTTCTGTTTCATTTTGTCCCTTCAAATGTACCCAAACAAAAAAGAAATAATACAACAAATGAAATGCCTTAACATATGTACTGCTTAGTGGATCACCAGTGGGCAACTTTTGCAAATGGAAGGGGGGGAAAAACATCTTGCAAGATACAACAACAACAACTACCATAATAATAATAATAATAATAATAATAATAATAATAATAATAATAATAATTATTATTATTATTATTATAATTATTATTATTATGATTATTATTATTATTAGTAGTAGTAGTAGTAGTGAGTAAGTAGGTTTCTCAGAGAAAGCCTGTCTTCTCATGGACAATAATATGCCTTGTGAAATCCAAATTGTGGAACACACGAAGCACGATTACTGTGTCTCATGTATGTTTTATCAAATAGAAAAGAGTTTTCAAGTGTATTCGTCAAACTAAGTGTACTCAATTACAGAGTTCATTAAACTTCTACTAATGTGTACCTCTAAAGTACTTCAAAAATTGTGCTGGGCTTTGTAAATAATTGACAACTCAAATAAAATATTTGTTATTATTCGAATTCATGTCAATAATTCGCACTATGCCCCAATCCTTTTCACTCACTCTACACATAATATATTTGGTTCAGTGAAAATTTCTCCTGATCCATGTGAAATAACAGTATTAGACCACCATATGTGGCCCCCCTAATCCAAAATCATGTAAACAAATAAAACATTTCAAAACAGGTAAAAAGATTTGCTTTCTCACCCACTCATTCATAATTCTTTGCAGTGTCTGCATTCGACCAGCAGATGGGCTGCAAGCTCCACCAAAAAACAAGATCAGTACATTAAACCTATTTCAACCTTCCATAGAGATAGCATTAAATAAATAAATAACTCATATATAACTATATATATATACACAACAAATTAACATTATTCATGTTATAATTATTATTACACATATTAACACACCTTAAAATACACCTTAACAATTGGACAGAACGCCAATGACATAATTAGTAAAGATTTAATTATTTCTTAGGACTCAAGTCAAGTATACCAATGATGAAATATTTAAATGTGTCCTAAAGACTTGGTTCACTAGTCAGAGAGTAGCGGTTTAAATCTTGCCTTTAACCTTAGCTCCAAAAAATTATTTCATTCTTCTATCC
The DNA here is from genome assembly GCF_023375975.1 of Astyanax mexicanus. Classification (NCBI taxonomy): domain Eukaryota; kingdom Metazoa; phylum Chordata; class Actinopteri; order Characiformes; family Acestrorhamphidae; genus Astyanax; species Astyanax mexicanus. The sequence continues at coordinate 2,158 of NW_026040075.1, read as the reverse complement.
AAAATAGTTAGAAATTAAAAGCACGGCCAAAAAACATGTATTGATTCCACGTTTAGTAACTCTTAACTTGTGTAAGCAATATTTAGCGAGCAGAATTACGCAAAATGGCGGCCATTTAAGGAAAACCAAATATCCACAAACGGTAGATTTTTAGAGAGTGGGGGAATGGACATTGCAGTTAAACTTTGCCCCGTAAAAAGATAATTTAATGCAATTACATTAATAAACTACACATCAAATTCGCTGTACCTCGTGACCTCTGACCTCTGACCTAGAGAAGGGAATGGCCGCCATTTTGTGAACCACGAAAACGTAAACAAACCCGCACGCTAAGCTAAGCTAAGCTATGCTAGCGCCTAGTTACCTATTCGGAAGCCATAGCAACCGCTCATGTAGGCGAGTTTCAACAACACTGTGGCTAAATACACTAATCACAATATAAAATACATACACAGGGGACAGAATGAACACCTACCTGCTAGTTTAGTGCAGTATATTTGGCCAATTTAATGGTACATGCTAATCGCTAATTTAGCTTCACTCACCTAGCTAGCAGCCCAGATAGCCAACAAACTAGCACTCCAGACACTCCACCCGTGGCCGGAGAATATACATATAATATATATCTTTATTATATATATATATATATATATATATATATATATATATATATATATATATATATATATATATATATATATATATATATATAGTGTGTGTGTGTGTGTGTAGAGAGAGAGAGAGAGAGAGAGAGACTAAAGTCTTAGTAGTGCCATGTACACGTGTCTAAAAAAATCACCCTATGGTCAAATACCAAAGAAAGTCATAATAATAATAATAAAAAAAATTATAATAAGAATAAGAATATTTATTATTATTATATTTTATTTTTTTGTTTAATTATTAATTTTTTTATTAACGCCATAATATCATTAATTATATTAGTGTTAATGTTGGTAAATTTGATTACGTATAATAAATATTAATAATGCTTTATTAATAAATAGTGAATAATAATTTGTTATTATTAATTATTAGTAGTATCATTCTGATTGTTATTATTATTATTATTATTATTATTATTAGTAGTAGTAGTAGTAGGAGTAGGAGTAGTAGTAGTATTATAAATGTTCATATAAGTAATTTGTATTACTATTAGTAATGGTAATATTAGTCATTTTATTTACTATTAAGAGTTTATTACTCATAATTTATTGTTATTATATGATTGGTGATATTATGTATAATTATTAATTTTATTATTAGTCATTTAGTAATTAACATTATTATGATTATTATTATCATCATCATCATCATCATTACAAGTAGTAGTATTACTATTTTCATTTATTTACATGTATTAAAGGTAATTGTATATTGTCCCAGGAAAATATAGATTGATTAGATTGATTATTACCAATAGTAAGATGAAAAACCAGAGTCAAGCCAATTTGGACCTTTCCACAAAGTTTATCTGTATTACATATAATATTTGCCCTGCAATTAGAGAGAAGATGTAATTTAAGGAATGTGACGTTGCTGCCATCTCCTGGACCCAATAAATAATTCCAAATAAAAAGTTTAAATGGGATATCTACATTTGATTTTTCCTTTATATTTACGAGTCAATGTGGTTTTGGACATAGTCTCATACACAGCCACAAGATATGCTCAAACATTGCAAAGACACATTGCCTCAATATATATGTGTGCGTGTGTTTGCATGAATGTCTAATTTTCTTTCCATAAAAAAAGGAAAAAAACAATAAATATATATGCTCAAGAATTATATAGATATATTCTTGAGCAATGCAATACAGAACTTTAACCACATGGTGGCATCCAAACTCTTAAAACGTGAAGTAGTCAGCTCAACATACACTTATATATACAAAGTGAAGTAAGTCTTATGTTCCATGTCCATATGAAAAGGTACTAAGCCTCATCAATGCAATTGCGCTGTTTAACAACACACACACACAAACACATATATATGTGTATATTATGAACAATATATAAAACGTTTCTATATATTTTTTAGATATATATACAGAGAGAGAGAGAGAGAGAGAGAGAGAGAGAGAGCTCTTAAAACATGAAAACATGCGTATATAAATATATTGTAAGTCTTATGATACGTCCATAATCTATACATTAA
>NW_026040074.1:115000-121335 GCF_023375975.1 Astyanax mexicanus | reverse complement strand
ACCGCATGTTTGTGGTTCACGGCGTGAAATGACTCGTAGACGACCTGATTCAGTGTCAGGGTTTCGTAAGTGGCAGAGCAGCACCGCGCTGCGATCCATTAAGAATCATCCCTGTACTCTAACTTTTGTCTCCAACTGGTGCTACCCTCGAGGGGGTCAGGAGGCGGCGCGGCGTCCCGCGCCAAAAGCACCTTTTTTTGGAAGTTCCTTGGTCTACCAGTGGCCCTGGTGGACGGGGAGGGCGACCGAAACTCACGAGTCGCGCCCGTAGGTAAGGTGCGGCCGTGGGTGAGGCCTCACGCCTCGCGGTCTCCCTCTTCTGGAAGGGGAACTCGCCAAAAAAATTCCTCTAAGTCCAACTCGGTCTACCAGTGGTCCGTTGGTCTACCAGTGGTCCGTTGGTCTACCAGTGGCCCGGAGGTCTAAGGGCGCGCGCTGAAGTGTGTAGCCCGAGGAGGTGTGCTTAAGTGCGGGGTGCCAAGGTTAACTGGTGCGCCGGGACCTCCAGGCCTGGTTCCCCCCCCGGATGGGTGGAGGAGTGAGGCCCAGGACTGGGCGGAGGACTGAGGCCAAGGGCTGGGTGATTCCTCCAGGGCTGGTTCCCCAGGGGACTGGCTGAGGACTGAGGCCCAGCGACTGGGTGAGTCCTCCAGGGCTGGTTCCCCAGGGGACTGGCTGAGGACTGAGGCCCAGCGACTGGGTGAGTCCTCCAGGGCTGGTTCCCCAGGGGACTGGCTGAGGACTGAGGCCCAGGGACTGGGTGAGTCCTCCAGGGCTGGTTCCCCAGGGGACTGGCTGAGGACTGAGGCCCAAGGACTGGGTGAGTCCTCCAGGGCTGGTTCCCCAGGGGATTGGCTGAGGACTGAGGCCCAGGCCTGGGTGAGTCCTCCAGGGCTGGTTCCCCAGGGGATTGGCTGAGGACTGAGGCCCAAGGACTGGGTGAGTCCTCCAGGGCTGGTTCCCCAGGGGATTGGCTGAGGACTGAGGCCCAGGCCTGGGTGAGTCCTCCAGGGCTGGTTCCCCAGGGGATTGGCTGAGGACTGAGGCCCAGGGCTGGGTGGAGGACTGAGGCCCAGGCCTGGGTGAGTTCAGCTTGGTCTACCAGTGGAAGGTGCGAAAAGTCGAAAAAAAAAAATAAATGACTAAGTCCAACTTGGTCTACCACTGGTTGGTGCGAAAACCTGAAAAAAATGACTAAGTCCAACTTGGTCTACCAGTGGTAGGCTCGAAAAGTTGAAAAAAAATGACTAAGTCCAACTTGGTCTACCAGTGGTAGGCTCGAAAAGTCGAAAAAATGACTAAGTCCAACTTGGTCTACCAGTGGTAGGCTCGAAAAGTCGAAAAAATGACTAAGTCCAACTTCGTCTACCAGTGGTAGGCTCGAAAAGTCGAAAAAATGACTAAGTCCAACTTGGTCTACCAGTGGTAGGCTCGAAAAGTCGAAAAAATGACTAAGTCCAACTTGGTCTACCAGTGGTAACTCTGAAAAGTCGAAAAAATGACTAAGTCCAACTTGGTCTACCAGTGGTAGCTCTGAAAAGTCGAAAAAATGACTAAGTCCAACTTGGTCTACCAGTGGTAGCTCTGAAAAGTCGAAAAAATGACTAAGTCCAACTTGGTCTACCAGTGGTAGCTCTGAAAAGTCGAAAAAATGACTAAGTCCAACTTGGTCTACCAGTGGTAGCTCTGAAAAGTCGAAAAAATGACTAAGTCCAACTTGGTCTACCAGTGGTAGGCTCGAAAAGTTGAAAAAATAACTAAGTCCAACTTGGTCTACCAGTGGTAGCTCTGAAAAGTCGAAAAAATGACTAAGTCCAACTTGGTCTACCAGTGGTAGGCTCGAAAAGTCGAAAAAATGACTAAGTCCAACTTGGTCTACCAGTGGTAGGCTCGAAAAGTTGAAAAAATGACTAAGTCCCATTTGGTCTACCAGTGGTAGCTCTGAAAAGTCGAAAAAATGACTAAGTCCAACTTGGTCTACCAGTGGTAGGCTCGAAAAGTTGAAAAAATGACTAAGTCCAACTTGGTCTACCAGTGGTAGCTCTGAAAAGTCGAAAAAATGACTAAGTCCAACTTGGTCTACCAGTGGTAGGCTCGAAAAGTTGAAAAAATAACTAAGTCCAACTTGGTCTACCAGTGGTAGCTCTGAAAAGTCGAAAAAATGACTAAGTCCAACTTGGTCTACCAGTGGTAGGCCCGAAAAAGCTGAAAAAATGACTAAGTCCAACTTGGTCTACCAGTGGTAGGCTCGAAAAGTTGAAAAAATAACTAAGTCCAACTTGGTCTACCAGTGGTAGCTCTGAAAAGTCGAAAAAATGACTAAGTCCAACTTGGTCTACCAGTGGTAGGCCCGAAAAAGCTGAAAAAATGACTAAGTCCAACTTGGTCTACCAGTGGTAGGCTCGAAAAGTTGAAAAAATGACTAAGTCCCATTTGGTCTACCAGTGGTAGCTCTGAAAAGTCGAAAAAATGACTAAGTCCAACTTGGTCTACCAGTGGTAGGCTCGAAAAGTCGAAAAAATGACTAAGTCCAACTTGGTCTACCAGTGGTAGGCTCGAAAAGTTGAAAAAATGACTAAGTCCAACTTGGTCTACCAGTGGTAGGCCCGAAAAAGCTGAAAAAATGACTAAGTCCCACTCGGTCTACCAGTGGTAGGTCGAAAAAGTGCGAAATTTTTCTAAGTCCCCACTTTTGGTCTACCATTTCACGCCAAAAACTAGTGAGGGTGGCGAGCTCCAGGATTTCTGACCCCCTTCGCCCGACTCCCTTGCCCGACGAAGGTGCACTCCGGTCGGCCTCGGAGCGAGTTCGCCCGCGCTCTGGAGGATTTTTCGTCGGGGGGTTTTTCAAAGGGGTGCCGTCGGACTGTTGAGGAGAGTGGCAATGACTAGGGGTCCAAGCACTGGAGATGATTCTCCATTCATTTCTAAGCATGGCAGAGCTTAAATAAAGCCCCAATAATGGTTCCAAAGTGGATTTTTGGACACTATAACACGGACCCGATCCTACCCGACCAAGAAGCTCCGCAGGTCGGCCTCCGTCCCGCCCCCCGCCCCCCAGGCGGTACGGAGGAAAAACCAAACTTCCAGAGACGGTTCCAGGGGGGGTATCTCTTTCATTATTTTGACCCGATCGAATGGACTACCGAGCCCGCCTGGGTAGGCAACCGCGCGGCCCTCCGTGGCCACTGTGCGCGGTGCGTTCCTACCCGACCCAGCGGGTTAGCCTCCAGGGGGGTCCTCCGTCAGGGGGAGGACCTTTCCGAACCTATCCGAGGGAGTCGTAGACGGCCCGTCTATATCTCAATCTGCCCTACACGATAACCGGTCGGCCCGGAGCCGTCGGACTCGGATGCCTCGGTGGTCCTCGCGTCCAACCGAGCTCCAGCACCCGGCTTCAAAAAGCTCCGGACCCCCGGTTTCGGAACGAGCGTTTCCTTGTTATCCCCGAAGCAAGCGGGAACTCGCGCAGCGGAGTTGCCACACTAATTTCCACTGGGAGCAATGAGGGGTGAGCTCGGACGAGCCTCTCCGCCCGTCCCCCCCTCCCCGGGGGGTCCTTCGGACGGTACGGGGCCGATCCCTCTCCCCTCTAAGAACCAATGGTTTTTTCTGTGACAAAAACCACTCGCAGCAACCTGGTTGATCCTGCCAGTAACATATGCTTGTCTCAAAGATTAAGCCATGCAGGTCTAAGTGCACACGGAAGGTACAGTGAAACTGCGAATGGCTCATTAAATCAGTTATGGTTCCTTTGATCGCTCCACACGTTACTCGGATAACTGTGGTAATTCCAGAGCTAATACATGCAAACGAGCGCTGACCGGTCCTCTCTCGGGGGGGCCGGGATGCGTGCATTTATCAGACCCAAAACCCACCCGGGGGGACCCGCGAGGGTTTCCCCCGGCCCTTTGGTGACTCTAGATAACCTCGGGTCGATCGCGCGCCCACCGCGGCGGCGACGTCTCATTCGAATGTCTGCCCTATCAGCTGTCGATGGTAGCATAGGGGGCTACCATGGTGACCACGGGTAACGGGGAATCAGGGTTCGATTCCGGAGAGGGAGCCTGAGAAATGGCTACCACATCCAAGGAAGGCAGCAGGCGCGCAAATTACCCATTACCGACACGGTGAGGTAGTGACGAAAAATAACGATGCAGGTCTCTTTCGAGGCCCTGTAATCGGAATGAACGTATCCTAAACACATGGGTGAGGACCCATTGGAGGGCAAGTCTGGTGCCAGCAGCCGCGGTAATTCCAGCTCCAATAGCGTATATTAAATTTGCTGCAGTTAAAAAGCTCGTAGTTGGACTTCGGGAGTGGGCTGGCGGTCCGCCGCGAGGCGAGCTACCGCCTGTCCCAGACCCTGCCTCCCGGCGCCCCCCGGATGCCCTTGGTTGGGTGTCCGGTCCTCAGGGGTCCGGAGCGTTTACTTTGAAAAAATCAGAGTGTTCAAAGCGGGCACCAAACTCGCCTGAATGCCTGAGCTAGGAATAATGGAATAGGACTCCGGTTCTATTTTGTGGGTTTCCTGAACCAGGGCCATGATTAAGAGGGACGGCCGGGGGCATTCGTATTGCGCCGCTAGAGGTGAAATTCTTGGACCGGCGCAAGACGGACGAAAGCGAAAGCATTTGCCAAGAATGTTTTCATTAATCAAGAACGAAAGTCGGAGGTTCGAAGACGATCAGATACCGTCGTAGTTCCGACCGTAAACTATGCCGACCCGCGATCCGGCGGCGTTATTCCCATGACCCGCCGGGCAGCGTGCGGGGAAACCAGAGTCTTTGGGTTCCGGGGGGAGTATGGTTGCAAAACTGAAACTTAAAGGAATTGACGGAAGGGCACCACCAGGAGTGGAGCCTGCGGCTTAATTTGACTCAACACGGGGAACCTCACCCGGCCCGGACACGGAAAGGATTGACAGACTGATGGCTCTTTCTCGATTCTGTGGGTGGTGGTGCATGGCCGTTCTTAGTTGGTGGAGTGATTTGTCTGGTTAATTCCGATAACGAACGAGATTCCTTCGTGCTAAATAGTTACGCGGCCCCCCGCGGTCGCGGTTAACTTCTTAGAGGGACCAGTGGCGTATAGCCACGCGAGATGGAGCAATAACAGGTCTGTGATGCCCTTAGATGTCCGGGGCTGCACGCGCGCCACAATGGCCGGGCCAGCGTGTGCCTACCCTACGCCGAGAGGCGCGGGTAATCCGCTTAAACCCGTTCGTGACGGGGATTGGGGATTGCAATTATTCCCCATGAACGAGGAATTCCCAGTAAGTGCGGGTCATCAGCTCGCGCTGATTAAGTCCCTGCCCTTTGTACACACCGCCCGTCGCTACTACCGATTGGATGGTTATGTGAGGTCCTCGGATCGGCCACGCCGGGGCTCCTTCGCGGGGCCTTGGTGCTGTGCTGAAAAGTCGATCGAACTTGATCATCTAGAGGAAGTAAAAGTCGTAACAAGGTTTCCGTAGGTGAACCTGCGGAAGGATCATTACCGGGACTTGGGTTGGTAGTGTCTCCCAGTAGGCGCGACTCCCATTTCCACAAACAAAAAATGTTCAAGCCACGGCCCGACGTTGGGAACTACAGGGATTCCCTTCGGCCTTTTAATGACTTGATCGAAAAACGGTGTCCTGAGCAAAAAACGTGTTTTACGGCCAAAGGGAGACGGGTACCTGGCCCCCGAAGTCCGTCTGCGGGGTTTCTTACTCCGGAGGCGGCTCGGCGGCGCGGTTTGATGACCCCGAGTTCGCTTAGGCGTTCCGGGGCGCCCGTACCCGCGGCTGCCGTAAAACATTATTTCAAACCGTCACTTTTTGTGTCTGTTGGTTACATGGCTTCGAAACAAAAACAACCATAAAGAGTACAACTCTTAGCGGTGGATCACTTGGCTCGTGCGTCGATGAAGAACGCAGCCAGCTGCGAGAACTAATGTGAATTGCAGGACACATTGATCATCGACACTTTGAACGCACATTGCGGCCCCGGGTCAATCCCGGGGCCACGCCTGTCTGAGGGTCGCTATTCCAATCTATCGGACCTTTTCGTTCCGTCTCCCTCTTCCCTCCGGGGAAGAGTTAAGAGACGGTTCGAGGGGACCGCGGCTGGAGGTTCGCAGGTGCCCGATCCGAGGCGCCTTCGTCTTCCTAAAAGCAGACTCGGTCAGGTTCCCTTCTCGTTCGGGACTCGACAAAAGCCGCTCGACGGGCTTGATCGCGGGGGAAAAGACTTTCGTCCACCCCTCTCGCCTTCGTCTCCGTTGCCCAGCGATGGGTCTCGGAGGCCGGCTTTCCACACACCGTCCTCTACCGTTCCTCGTTCCGGCGAGGG
>NW_026040074.1:105000-107500 GCF_023375975.1 Astyanax mexicanus | reverse complement strand
ACCCAGCGGGTTAGCCTCCAGGGGGGTCCTCCGTCAGGGGGAGGACCTTTCCGAACCTATCCGAGGGAGTCGTAGACGGCCCGTCTATATCTCAATCTGCCCTACACGATAACCGGTCGGCCCGGAGCCGTCGGACTCGGATGCCTCGGTGGTCCTCGCGTCCAACCGAGCTCCAGCACCCGGCTTCAAAAAGCTCCGGACCCCCGGTTTCGGAACGAGCGTTTCCTTGTTATCCCCGAAGCAAGCGGGAACTCGCGCAGCGGAGTTGCCACACTAATTTCCACTGGGAGCAATGAGGGGTGAGCTCGGACGAGCCTCTCCGCCCGTCCCCCCCTCCCCGGGGGGTCCTTCGGACGGTACGGGGCCGATCCCTCTCCCCTCTAAGAACCAATGGTTTTTTCTGTGACAAAAACCACTCGCAGCAACCTGGTTGATCCTGCCAGTAACATATGCTTGTCTCAAAGATTAAGCCATGCAGGTCTAAGTGCACACGGAAGGTACAGTGAAACTGCGAATGGCTCATTAAATCAGTTATGGTTCCTTTGATCGCTCCACACGTTACTCGGATAACTGTGGTAATTCCAGAGCTAATACATGCAAACGAGCGCTGACCGGTCCTCTCTCGGGGGGGCCGGGATGCGTGCATTTATCAGACCCAAAACCCACCCGGGGGGACCCGCGAGGGTTTCCCCCGGCCCTTTGGTGACTCTAGATAACCTCGGGTCGATCGCGCGCCCACCGCGGCGGCGACGTCTCATTCGAATGTCTGCCCTATCAGCTGTCGATGGTAGCATAGGGGGCTACCATGGTGACCACGGGTAACGGGGAATCAGGGTTCGATTCCGGAGAGGGAGCCTGAGAAATGGCTACCACATCCAAGGAAGGCAGCAGGCGCGCAAATTACCCATTACCGACACGGTGAGGTAGTGACGAAAAATAACGATGCAGGTCTCTTTCGAGGCCCTGTAATCGGAATGAACGTATCCTAAACACATGGGTGAGGACCCATTGGAGGGCAAGTCTGGTGCCAGCAGCCGCGGTAATTCCAGCTCCAATAGCGTATATTAAATTTGCTGCAGTTAAAAAGCTCGTAGTTGGACTTCGGGAGTGGGCTGGCGGTCCGCCGCGAGGCGAGCTACCGCCTGTCCCAGACCCTGCCTCCCGGCGCCCCCCGGATGCCCTTGGTTGGGTGTCCGGTCCTCAGGGGTCCGGAGCGTTTACTTTGAAAAAATCAGAGTGTTCAAAGCGGGCACCAAACTCGCCTGAATGCCTGAGCTAGGAATAATGGAATAGGACTCCGGTTCTATTTTGTGGGTTTCCTGAACCAGGGCCATGATTAAGAGGGACGGCCGGGGGCATTCGTATTGCGCCGCTAGAGGTGAAATTCTTGGACCGGCGCAAGACGGACGAAAGCGAAAGCATTTGCCAAGAATGTTTTCATTAATCAAGAACGAAAGTCGGAGGTTCGAAGACGATCAGATACCGTCGTAGTTCCGACCGTAAACTATGCCGACCCGCGATCCGGCGGCGTTATTCCCATGACCCGCCGGGCAGCGTGCGGGGAAACCAGAGTCTTTGGGTTCCGGGGGGAGTATGGTTGCAAAACTGAAACTTAAAGGAATTGACGGAAGGGCACCACCAGGAGTGGAGCCTGCGGCTTAATTTGACTCAACACGGGGAACCTCACCCGGCCCGGACACGGAAAGGATTGACAGACTGATGGCTCTTTCTCGATTCTGTGGGTGGTGGTGCATGGCCGTTCTTAGTTGGTGGAGTGATTTGTCTGGTTAATTCCGATAACGAACGAGATTCCTTCGTGCTAAATAGTTACGCGGCCCCCCGCGGTCGCGGTTAACTTCTTAGAGGGACCAGTGGCGTATAGCCACGCGAGATGGAGCAATAACAGGTCTGTGATGCCCTTAGATGTCCGGGGCTGCACGCGCGCCACAATGGCCGGGCCAGCGTGTGCCTACCCTACGCCGAGAGGCGCGGGTAATCCGCTTAAACCCGTTCGTGACGGGGATTGGGGATTGCAATTATTCCCCATGAACGAGGAATTCCCAGTAAGTGCGGGTCATCAGCTCGCGCTGATTAAGTCCCTGCCCTTTGTACACACCGCCCGTCGCTACTACCGATTGGATGGTTATGTGAGGTCCTCGGATCGGCCACGCCGGGGCTCCTTCGCGGGGCCTTGGTGCTGTGCTGAAAAGTCGATCGAACTTGATCATCTAGAGGAAGTAAAAGTCGTAACAAGGTTTCCGTAGGTGAACCTGCGGAAGGATCATTACCGGGACTTGGGTTGGTAGTGTCTCCCAGTAGGCGCGACTCCCATTTCCACAAACAAAAAATGTTCAAGCCACGGCCCGACGTTGGGAACTACAGGGATTCCCTTCGGCCTTTTAATGACTTGATCGAAAAACGGTGTCCTGAGCAAAAAACGTGTTTTACGGCCAAAGGGAGACGGGTACCTGGCCCCCGAAGTCCGTCTGCGGGGTTTCTT
>NW_026040074.1:95000-97500 GCF_023375975.1 Astyanax mexicanus | reverse complement strand
TCTACCAGTGGTAGGCCCGAAAAAGCTGAAAAAATGACTAAGTCCCACTCGGTCTACCAGTGGTAGGTCGAAAAAGTGCGAAATTTTTCTAAGTCCCCACTTTTGGTCTACCATTTCACGCCAAAAACTAGTGAGGGTGGCGAGCTCCAGGATTTCTGACCCCCTTCGCCCGACTCCCTTGCCCGACGAAGGTGCACTCCGGTCGGCCTCGGAGCGAGTTCGCCCGCGCTCTGGAGGATTTTTCGTCGGGGGGTTTTTCAAAGGGGTGCCGTCGGACTGTTGAGGAGAGTGGCAATGACTAGGGGTCCAAGCACTGGAGATGATTCTCCATTCATTTCTAAGCATGGCAGAGCTTAAATAAAGCCCCAATAATGGTTCCAAAGTGGATTTTTGGACACTATAACACGGACCCGATCCTACCCGACCAAGAAGCTCCGCAGGTCGGCCTCCGTCCCGCCCCCCGCCCCCCAGGCGGTACGGAGGAAAAACCAAACTTCCAGAGACGGTTCCAGGGGGGGTATCTCTTTCATTATTTTGACCCGATCGAATGGACTACCGAGCCCGCCTGGGTAGGCAACCGCGCGGCCCTCCGTGGCCACTGTGCGCGGTGCGTTCCTACCCGACCCAGCGGGTTAGCCTCCAGGGGGGTCCTCCGTCAGGGGGAGGACCTTTCCGAACCTATCCGAGGGAGTCGTAGACGGCCCGTCTATATCTCAATCTGCCCTACACGATAACCGGTCGGCCCGGAGCCGTCGGACTCGGATGCCTCGGTGGTCCTCGCGTCCAACCGAGCTCCAGCACCCGGCTTCAAAAAGCTCCGGACCCCCGGTTTCGGAACGAGCGTTTCCTTGTTATCCCCGAAGCAAGCGGGAACTCGCGCAGCGGAGTTGCCACACTAATTTCCACTGGGAGCAATGAGGGGTGAGCTCGGACGAGCCTCTCCGCCCGTCCCCCCCTCCCCGGGGGGTCCTTCGGACGGTACGGGGCCGATCCCTCTCCCCTCTAAGAACCAATGGTTTTTTCTGTGACAAAAACCACTCGCAGCAACCTGGTTGATCCTGCCAGTAACATATGCTTGTCTCAAAGATTAAGCCATGCAGGTCTAAGTGCACACGGAAGGTACAGTGAAACTGCGAATGGCTCATTAAATCAGTTATGGTTCCTTTGATCGCTCCACACGTTACTCGGATAACTGTGGTAATTCCAGAGCTAATACATGCAAACGAGCGCTGACCGGTCCTCTCTCGGGGGGGCCGGGATGCGTGCATTTATCAGACCCAAAACCCACCCGGGGGGACCCGCGAGGGTTTCCCCCGGCCCTTTGGTGACTCTAGATAACCTCGGGTCGATCGCGCGCCCACCGCGGCGGCGACGTCTCATTCGAATGTCTGCCCTATCAGCTGTCGATGGTAGCATAGGGGGCTACCATGGTGACCACGGGTAACGGGGAATCAGGGTTCGATTCCGGAGAGGGAGCCTGAGAAATGGCTACCACATCCAAGGAAGGCAGCAGGCGCGCAAATTACCCATTACCGACACGGTGAGGTAGTGACGAAAAATAACGATGCAGGTCTCTTTCGAGGCCCTGTAATCGGAATGAACGTATCCTAAACACATGGGTGAGGACCCATTGGAGGGCAAGTCTGGTGCCAGCAGCCGCGGTAATTCCAGCTCCAATAGCGTATATTAAATTTGCTGCAGTTAAAAAGCTCGTAGTTGGACTTCGGGAGTGGGCTGGCGGTCCGCCGCGAGGCGAGCTACCGCCTGTCCCAGACCCTGCCTCCCGGCGCCCCCCGGATGCCCTTGGTTGGGTGTCCGGTCCTCAGGGGTCCGGAGCGTTTACTTTGAAAAAATCAGAGTGTTCAAAGCGGGCACCAAACTCGCCTGAATGCCTGAGCTAGGAATAATGGAATAGGACTCCGGTTCTATTTTGTGGGTTTCCTGAACCAGGGCCATGATTAAGAGGGACGGCCGGGGGCATTCGTATTGCGCCGCTAGAGGTGAAATTCTTGGACCGGCGCAAGACGGACGAAAGCGAAAGCATTTGCCAAGAATGTTTTCATTAATCAAGAACGAAAGTCGGAGGTTCGAAGACGATCAGATACCGTCGTAGTTCCGACCGTAAACTATGCCGACCCGCGATCCGGCGGCGTTATTCCCATGACCCGCCGGGCAGCGTGCGGGGAAACCAGAGTCTTTGGGTTCCGGGGGGAGTATGGTTGCAAAACTGAAACTTAAAGGAATTGACGGAAGGGCACCACCAGGAGTGGAGCCTGCGGCTTAATTTGACTCAACACGGGGAACCTCACCCGGCCCGGACACGGAAAGGATTGACAGACTGATGGCTCTTTCTCGATTCTGTGGGTGGTGGTGCATGGCCGTTCTTAGTTGGTGGAGTGATTTGTCTGGTTAATTCCGATAACGAACGAGATTCCTTCGTGCTAAATAGTTACGCGGCCCCCCGCGGTCGCGGTTAACTTCTTAGAGGGACCAGTGGCGT